>NC_137811.1:67458668-67470682 GCF_963921795.1 Nannobrachium achirus | reverse complement strand
CGGGGCTTGGGAGTGTGGGGAACACGCACCACTCAGGGCACTGGACCGAACCATTTGGGGATTTTAGACGGGGGGGGGGGGGGGGGTTTCAAACATTATCGCTCGTGTTTAGTGCGTGATTTTCAGAATTCAGACCCCTAAAAGTTTGGCTTGGGGGTCCCTGACTGGGGGAGACGGGGGGGACTTCTGGAAGTGAATGGAGGGGACGAAATTGGACCTGGAAGGTGACAAAAACCCCTTGTCACCCCCCCATTTTCGCCCCTGCATCTGGCATACAGAGTAAATGCCCGGTGTGCCGATTCATAATGGGCCAGTGGCTGGCAGGATAATTATGGCTATTCATGTGTTTATTAGTGAATACATTTTCTCTATTGACTTGAATGGGGAGATTCAAATGATAAGTGTGACTCACATCACGGCAACCACACAAATTAGTATCATTTTAAACTTGAAGTACAAACGTATTTTCAGTCAGTTCTAACCACAATGGCTATTATCTCAACGTTTTCCTCGCAACATAATCACTAAAATATGCTATAAATATAAGGTGCTGGGAGTGAAAATTATGAATATAATGTAGGGGTGCCTCGGATGAAACAATAATCTTTATAGGGGTGCCCTGAGCCAAAAAAGTTTGGGAACCACTGTTCTAGTTAGTGGCCAAGGCCACGAAGTGGCAAATGGCCACTCATTGATATTGGACTTCATCTTCCGCCACTTTTTCTCTAGCGGCTAGACCGTGCAGTCGCTTTTTACGAAACTCGGCAGTATGGCAGAGGACTATGCCAAACGGCTAAAACGCAAAGCTCGCAACAATCGGCCAAAGGGTGGCGCTGTAGGAAGCCTTTGAAAAATGCCAACTTTGAACAGGTATAGCTCATGCCCTGTTTCAGGTACAGCAATGAAACCTGTATACACTTATGCGTCTCCTCATGCCGAACAACTTTTACACTCTGACTTTTGACCTCTGACCTTTACCTCTCCCACAATTTTGAATTATATGAAAAACAGTCAAAATGTATCTCCTCCTGGGATTTTCGCGTAACGTGCGCGAAACTTTTTTTACATGAACTTTGGACCAATTCGGTCCGAGAAGTTAGGCGGATTTTCTTTGAAGCGAAACATTATTTTTTAATAATTCACTCAATGTTGCAGTTATATGCAAATTATTCTTCTGCCTCTAAATCATACATGCAAAGTGACACGTTCATGGCATTTGGCAAATATGTAGAGGGTTAGTCCAGATATCACTGAAAGCAATCTTACTCCAATTGGCCAAAGGGGGGCGCTATACGAAGCGTTTGAAAACTCAAACTTTAAAGGGGCATAAGTCATGCCTCGTTTCGTTTAAAGACATGCAACTTGGTTACACGCGTGCCTTGACTCAAGCGGAAGCCATCCGTGTCTTTGTTAAGTAAGCTCCGTCCTTAGATTTTCCGCCATTTTGAGCAGTTTGTAAAACACTTAAACCCGCTTTTATTCCGGAACTTTCGCGTCACGTGCACGGAACTTTTTTTACATGAACTTTGGACCAACATCTAAAGATCTGTCAGATCGGATTTTTTAAAAATTGAAACATTTTTAATAATTCAATCAATATTGCAAGTTGTATGCAAATTATTCTTCTGCCTCTAAAACATACATGCAAAGTAAAATTTTCATGATGAACTACTGTAGAGGGTTAGTCCAAACATCGCTGAAACCAATCTTACCCCAATTGGCCAAAGGGGGGCGCTATATCATTTTGAAAGAAGGCGTCAAGTACATTACATGAAACTTTTTTTTTTTTTTTTTAATGATAGGTCTATTATGTGTGACTGCCGTAGTGTAGTGGTCAGTGCCTGTGCCTGATATACGGACGGTTGTGAGTTCAAACCCCACATCGGGTTGAGTTGATGTTAACATCCTGTATGCCCATGGCATGTGCGTATGTCAAACTCTTTAATGTTGACACGTCTGATCTAACTCCAGATCACGTTCATGTTTAAAATGAGCCCTTCTCTACCGGCCATTATTTTTCTGTTCTGAGTGAAAGAAAATATGATCACTCGAAAATGTCAGAAATACTCAGATTACATTTACTCAGATTGATTTCACCCCAAGCCTCCAAAATATAAAAAAGAAATCAATAAAATCAAGGCACTCAGCCTACATAGAACTTTTTTTTTAAACAAACATGGTTAACAGATCCTGTGGCTGCCTAGTGTAGTGGTCAGGGCATATGCCTTTCATGCAGAAGGACGTTGGATCGAATCCCGCCTGGGGTTTATACAAGCATAAAACCGTGATATTTGGTAGACTTTACAGTTTGGTTCCTTGAACAATGTCTGATATGGAGCCTTCCTAAAAATGTCCCCCAACCCCCCTTGATGCGTATTTTAATATCCGCCATTACTAAATAATGTATTTTGCATCATAAATCCTGAAACAAGCATTATAATACAAACTGTCATGTCTACACCTATGTTGTGATTTCCAAGGATTGCAATGATATCATGAACCAGCTCAGTGGCCTAGTGGTTTGAGTGTCTGCCCTGAGACTGGGAGATCCGGGTTCAAGCCCGGGTCGTGTCATACCAAAGATTCTAAAAAATGGGACCCAGTTCCTCCCTGCTTGAAACTCAGCATCAAGGGTTGGATTGGGGGTAACTCCCTGCGACATACTAGCGTCATGTCCAGGGGTTGTACTTGTACATCAAGCTGCCTTATGCTACAGAAACAGGAGATAGGCTCCTGCCCTATGAGATTCATGGCTTGGCCGATTCATATGGTCTTCATAGCTCAGCAAGGCTTACTATGTACATCATCAAACTGTCCAGCTGCATAGTATCACAGTTTTTTATGTCTGTTGCATATAGGCCTACAGTCTTTTGCATACATGTTGTGTAGAGGCCAATTTGTGCTTTTACCTATAACCACCGATTAGTGTAAAACTTTGTATGCACACTTCCCAGAGGCCAAGGAAAAACCTGTGCCCTGCATTTTTCACATCTGCCATTTATAGCGCCACC
Organism: Nannobrachium achirus; assembly: GCF_963921795.1. Classification (NCBI taxonomy): domain Eukaryota; kingdom Metazoa; phylum Chordata; class Actinopteri; order Myctophiformes; family Myctophidae; genus Nannobrachium; species Nannobrachium achirus. The sequence continues at coordinate 67,467,671 of NC_137811.1, read as the reverse complement.
AGAAGGCCGACTTACAGTATGTAAAACACATTCTTCGATATTACTCCTTCAGATTTTATCCGAAAATCACACAAATCAGTACACAGTACTCTACAGTGATGTAATCATGACAGATTTGTCCGATATCATATTCTATCTAATTGGCTAACATTGAATTCCAAGGTTTGCAGGATTGCTCCTTTTTGAACAAAATGTCTCAAACGCAGCCTGCTATGTGTGTGAGATTTTGCACACACATTCCCACTAGGCCAAGGAACAGATGCCACCCTTCTCACATTGGCCTGTTATAGCGCCACCAGCGGGTCAATTTTTGCAAAACACATTTTTGGAACAAAATGCTTCAAATCCCGCATGCAGCGTCCGATTGCCGTGAAAGGCCCAAGAACACGTGGTACCCTTTTCACTTTGGCCTATTATAGAGTCACCTCTAGGCCAAAAAAAACCAAACACAAAACACCTGACCTGCCGGAGACCTGTTCGGAAGAACACTGCTTCCAGTTTTTCTTTGATTTGTTCTTTGCTTTCCCTTGATGCTTTTTTGCTTTCCTGCTTTTTCTGCCTTGGCCACTTTATCGCTGCTTGCAGCTATATTTTAGATTATTTTCTAAAAACAGTTTTTGAAAATTTTCGAGACCCTTACAAGGATTATTTTGAAAATGTTCACCTTTAACCCTCGGGATGCCATTATTGTTGTAATTATTTGGCTATAGAGAAGCCACAATCGCGTTCATGTTGTGGAAATTGACGATGTTGTAATGGCGGTCAGTATGTTTATTTTCACATGGAAATTAAACATTCTTACCGCGGCCGACAGCTGCGGCCCAGTGTCGCTGTGATATTAAAAAAAAAAGCTGTTTCTTCATCATCAGCAATAGGAGCCTACGGAGATTAGATGCTTCATGATGCTGGCGGACGAGTTGCATCATGGGATATGTAGTGTTTTCGCTCACCAGTGGCCGCAGCAGCGCCTGTTTACTAACACAACCCTGATCTACAAGCTTGCAGCTTGTAGATGCTGTGAGCTTGTAGATCTGCTATTTTTCAATAGCTTAAGTATTAACAGCCCATTCTCACCCCCTTTGTGTCACCCTCCCGACACGTTCCCAACTCGCTTTCTGCTTCACCCGTGCGACGCTTTGGAACGTCTACTGCGTCTACGGTCTGACGAGAACGGAGAGGAAAATTCCAGAATAAAACATATTCCCACTTAATCAGCCTTTTATCACGTATGTACATACCTGGTATGATGGATTTTTGTTATAGTCGTTCCTGTTTTTACTTTTCCACGACTCCTCCAGGTCTCTCCCCACAGCCAAAACGGTGGTCAATTGCTGTCCTCCAAAAGCGCTAATTTTCACCGCTGCAAAGTTACTTTTTTCTTCATAAATCATCTATTTATAGTTCCAAAAGACGTTGTAGCCCGCAGCTAATCCCCAAACAGCAGTCCACTTCCTGAAATGGCGATGTTTACATTCAGAGAAGAAGAATGAAGTCTCGTCAAGTCTCGCGATATTCCCGGGTCCCTTGCTTTTAGTTTTATTTCTTTAGCGCAAAGAAAGCTTTCTCCTGGAGTTATTACAGCCAGTATAGACACAACAAGGCATTGTGGTATATATATATAAAACAAGAAAGCAGAAGAATATAATCTAGTTAGTCTGTTGATCGCTAGAATCTAGTAAAAAGAATGAGAAGAAAAATAAAAAGATACATTTCTGTGATCGTAAGGTAATTTTACCTAAAGTTTATTTTGCTAAGGCATTACACATTATGTCAGAATGTCTTGAGAAAAATAAGATTATTTTGTGTTTATGTTGTAGCCTACATTGTTTACAAATAAAAAATACATGTTAAAGTTATTTTGTAAGTAATTCCATGAATAAATAATAAATACAAATCAAAGAAATGTCTTGAGTAAAATAACAATAAATATGGTAATATAATTACCTCAAGACCACAGGAAGTCAGTTTTATATGCTGTTATTTTTTCCTTCTCAGTCATATTACTAGTTTCTAGCGATCAACAGACTAATTAGATTATATTCTTCTGCTTTCTTGTTTTATATATATATACCACAATGCCTTGTTGTGTCTATACTGGCTGTAATAACTCCAGGAGAAAGCTTTCTTTGCGCTAAAGAAATAAAACTAAAAGCAAGGGACCCGGGAATATCGCGAGACTTGACGAGACTTCATTCTTCTTCTCTGAATGTAAACATCTGCTGTTTGGGGATTAGCTGCGGGCGGGGCTACAACGTCTTTTGGAACTATAAATAGATGATTTAAGAAGAAAAAAGTAACTTTGCAGCGGTGAAAATTAGCGCTTTTGGAGGACAGCAATTGACCACCGTTTTGGCTGTGGGGAGAAACCTGGAGGAGTTGTGGAAAAGTAAAAACAGGAACGACTATAACAAAAATCCATCATACCAGGTATGTACGTATACGTGATAAAAGGCTGATTAAGTGGGAATATGTTTTATTCTGGAATTTTCCTTTAGTATGCATGCGCCGACATGTGTTCACTGGAATATGTTCCGCCATGGGGAATCGAACCCTGGTCTCTGGTTTAGCTGTCATCATGCTCTACCGACTGAGCCAACAAGACGACTGGGAAATTCCTTTTTTTTTTTGTGCTTTTATCTTTGACAACGTGGATGATAACGTAGTCCCTTCTTTGAGCCGTATTCGGACGCGGAAGCAGTCCCCTGGTCAAAATTTACTATTCTGTCCATAACGGCACATCATTCGGTAACGCCACTGAGTCGGCTCATGCGCCGTTCACACCGTTCGCCACGGCGACTCGGTCGCTACCGCTCCCTCCGCGGCGTCTCTCGGCGTTCATCGGCGCCTGAGACGGCGCGGCTCCGTCGTTTATAGTGCCGTGAGCGGTAGCGTCGGGTGGCTGGTAAACCGGTAAGCCCTTCATAGCGGTATCGAATCTCGCTTCGGGAACTACTTTTTTTTTCTTTCTTCTTAGACCACCCAATGCGTCCAACCCTTGACACAGTAGGCAATCCCAAAGCGTCTATCGTCCGACGCAGTACAGTACTTCACAACGCGTCGGACGTATGACGCTTTAGAGGTGAGAATATGTTGGTATTAAATAATCAAGGCCCCTCCACCTTGGGCCCTGGTAACTCAGTCCCACTCTTCCCCCCCTTGTGACACCCCTGGGCCTACAGCCAGTGAGTTGAGCCCGCGACACGAGTTGGGAGTGAGAATGTACGTGTCGTCCACCAACAGTCAAGCATCTGTCAGCTGTCAAAAGCAAAACAACGAATCCCCCTCCCGCTCACCCATTCAAACAAAGTCACTCATTGTATGAGTCTTGGCTAAATGCCCAAAGTATAAAACACACTAAACAGCACATGCCCAGAATGCATCATTTAAACAAAGGCAATGAAGCCATCCATAAGTGGTGTGACTATCTTAGCAGCAGCTGCATTAGATATTCATTGCATAGATCAACTATGAAATTGCTCATTGAATAAATGATGAAATCTGTAATAACTATTTCCACGCATGGAATGCTGTGGCATTCTAACAGACACAGCACATCACTTTGACCCGCAGACACACTGTGGGTTCTCAATACCCCACAAACAGGGGCTGTCTTACTACTTAAAAAAGAACATTGATAGTGGAAATAACTGATCTACAAGCAAATAACTGATCTACAAGCAACGCGTCGCGATGCGACGTGTTGTGAGCTTGTAGATCTGCTATTTCCACTATTCTTGTCTTAAAAAACATGGAAACGATTATGACGATTATGAAAAATAATCGCGATTATGAAAAATAATCGTGATTAGATGTGTATTATGTAATAATTGTGACAGCCCTACAAACATGTTTGTTTCTGTCCCGCGTAGGGATGGGAGGATAAGCGATATTATTATCGTTTATCGTGATAAAAAAACACTCACAATAATCGTATCATGGAGATTAAATTTATCGTGATATCGCCCTCCGTCATGCACTGTGTTCAATTCACCTTTTATTTGCCGAGCTGCATATCCGGGTACCACTTAAACCGTCTATAATACAATCTTTTTTTCCCACTCTCTATCAAGTGTCTTTGCCAAAAAATAGCCGAAATACAGCCGATCTTTTTAGTGAGCTATTTTTCGGCAAATGTTACGCCCCAGGATAATGGATTTTGATTATCGCGATAATATCATAAATCGCAATTTGTTTTGTCACAATAATCGTGATATGATATTTTCATATCATATCATCCCATCCCTAGTCCCACGGTCAGGAAAACCAAACAGATACCTGCACAATCATAGAATTGATCACTGTCCGATTTAGGCGGCTCCCGGATTATTCAAGTGGTGTGTAAACAGCATATTGTGATGAGAAACTATTACACAGCTAGGTTTGTGCCCAATATTTCACATGATTCAGTTCATGTAATTTATCTTGTTTCTTTGTTTTTGTCTGCACTAAAAACTGATCCTGCATGCAGGAAACAGCAAACATCATCATAGAGTAGACTAACAAGTCAGTCCCTTTGCTCAAATAGTAACCTCGCGTCACCAGTCTTTCCAACTCAGAGGAAAGCCTAGTATTCGTTTACGACGTTTGATCCGGTCCTAGGTGTGGCCTAAACTGGAAACAAGTGTAGTCTTTTACTGCAAATAAACTAAACTAAACTAAACTATATACTCTTTGCCTGTAAATTGATTGCCTTCCACTAATGCAATGCTCTTCATCAGGGGGTCCTCAGAGTTACTACAGGGGGTCCTCCAAATCTTTGTGTGATAGAAACTTTTTTGTCCTTTTTTATATTAACCATTTAAATCCTAGCATCCATATTCTGAGAACTTTCGTCAACAATAGCAGATCTACAAGCTCAGCGCAAGGCGTTGTGAGCTTGTAGATCGGCTGTTTTTGGCAAAGAGGTTTGTTGGTCAACTTTATTATTAAGTATTGACGGTTCAAGTGGTTAAACATCTGAAAACATAAATTGACATGAATCCATAATACACCAATGATTGTGCTGTCAAACGATGACACTGCATGGAATCTCTGAAAAGGTTGTGGGGGTCCCTGCTCCATCTCTCTCTCAACTAAGGGGTCCTTACAACGTTTGATCCGGTCCAGGTGTGGCCTGAACTGGAAACAAGCAGGTGAAGTGGCGTCGCTTTGTTTCGGTCCCCCCTGTTTGTTTCCCCAATCCCTATTTAAATGCTAGAGAAGTGTAGTCTTGCCAGTCGCTACGAGTTAGACTAAAAGATGGATACAAACAAACGTTTCAAAAAGTAAGCAAAACTACGCCACTTCAAGGGGTTTATTGGGTAGGTACTAAAATGATGTCCTTAAGCGCAGGGGAATTATTTTGGGTTAAAACTGTTTCCAGTTTGATCCAACATGAGGCCGGTCGTTTCCGCTCCCGACCGGATCAAACCCCAACATTGGAAGCGATCCCAGGCTACTCAAATAGAGACTGAGGACAGGACGGACAGTCTCCATTTTCCTTGTTAAAAACGGGTGCAGTGTGGCTCCGATGGACCTCGTATCCACAGGGCCAGCCCGTGGGGTCCGCTCAATATGCCGATGGGCCGCTGTTCCGACTAGCGTCGGCAGGTTAGTTACTCGTCACGGTTACTGAGGTTAGGTTTAGGGTTAGTTTTAGTGTCGGCATACCGGCCGTCGGCACACTGATGCGGACCCCCATCCCGTGACCTCAGTCATGTATGACATATATGACGTATGATGACTCCAGAAGGTTAGAACCCCATCGACCCCCATTGACTTCCATCCATTATCCACAAGTTTCCAACGCCCCATAGTGCATTGCACAGACATTGTACCGAGCTTCCGGCGCCGCAGCCGAGTGTGATTTACAAGCTCACAACGGGCTGCATCTGTGACGCAACGTGAGCTTATGTCTGCTGTTAAACCGGAAGTGTGGTCCAAACAGGTCCAAATAATCTCCAGTAAACTCCCGCGGAAATAGGTGGATAAAATGTAATTTAAATATTTCAAACGTGTGGGGGTACTTTTTGGCCTACTATTGCACACAAGAACTTTGGTGCTGATCGGTCCAGTGGTTTCCAAGATTAGCTCTGGACACACGCACACTCACGCGAGCAGGTGTGTGTGTGTGTGTTTGTGTGTCACACTCATGCACGCACACAGTACACACACACAAACACACGACAGCAGAACACAGCATAGCAGCGCTGGCTTGTTCATTGGACTGGAGACAGAATACCTGCTGGGACCTGCATGGCCAGTTTCCACTGGCACACACACGCACACATGCACGCGCGCACACACACACACACACACACACACACACACACACACACACACACACACACACACACACACACACACACACACACACACACACACACACACACACACACACACACACACACACACACACACACACACACTCACAGACCGACCCAGAAGTCACACCGTAAAGATCGAATGCTGTAACTTTCAATTCATGTTTCTAATGATCTCTTCCATTAAGAACATTTAATGACATGCCAAATAATAGTCTTCTTGCTTTTCCTGTTTCTTTTTCATATGTTCGTTTCCTTTTTTATATACTGCAAATAAACTAAACCAGGGGTCTTCAACGTTTTCAGGCCAAGGACTCCTTAGTTGAGAGAGAGATGAAGCAGGGACCCCCACAACCTTTTCATAGATTCCATTTTGTTTCATCGTTTGACAGCACAATCATCAGTGTATTTTGGATTCATGTCAATTTGTGTTTTCCGATATTTAACCACTTGAACCGTCAATACTTGATAATAAACTTGACCTTTCACTCTGTACTTACTTAGTGTGCTTTTTTCCCCTCTACGCCAAAGCACTTTGCCAAAAATAGCCGATCTACAAGCTCACAACGCCTCGAGGCGTTAGATTTAGATTTAGAATATGGATTTAGAATATGGACGCTAGGATAATATAAAAAAGGAGGAAAACGGTTTCTATCACACAAAGATTTGGAGGACCCCCTGTAGTAACTCTGAGGATCCCCTACGGGTCCCGATCCCCTGTTGAAGACCCTTGAAACTAAACTAAACTAAACTAAACTATTTAATATGTGCCTGTAAATTGATTGCCTTCCACTAGTGCTCCCCACTGTCCTGACGGCTGCACTCCACGACTGGCACAGCCCATGGGTAGGCGAACCCAGGGCCTGATGCCAGCGGGGGGATGCCTATACCTGCCAGTTTGATGACACTTTGTAGCAAATTACCCTTGTTAAGAGTGTCATCTAAATGCCAAACATATCAGTGCAAAATGTAGAGGCTCTGTAAGCTATAAGCCTAAAGAATGCAAAGCAACACTTTTACACTCTAAAAAAGAAATCCAACTCTAATCCTCCTCATGGTGACAGCGCCAGGGGCGTCACAAGGGGGGGGGGGGGAGTGGGACTGAGTTACTAGGGCCCAAGGTGGAGGGGCCTTAATTATTTTAGACTTTAGCTATTTCTGGGGGGTCCCTGGAACTAAATATTTTGATATGAGTGTCCGTGGCCAAATACATATCCTTTTGGGGGTCCTTGACATGAAAAAGTTTGAGCACCACTGACATAGAAACATTTGGAGGATTTGAAATATTCAAAGACACATTTTCATGATTTTTCAAAAATAGCAGATCTACAAGCTTGCAGCGCGGCACTTGGTGCCACGCTGTGAGCTTGTATATCTGCTATTTTTCAATAGTTTCAAAATAATGCGTTCCCAGTCTAAATGGGTTAAACCCCCTCCCCCTATGAAGAACATTCATGGGGGGCCCGCAGTGAATCCTTGTACCCAGGGCCCAGGATTTGGTGTGACACCCCTGGACAGCAGCTAAGAATAAGCTGCACTGCTGTCTTGACGGATCATTTGACAGGAAGTGAACATTAGAACCAAACCCAACTGGAACAGATAAGGCTTCACCCTACTTTGTGCAAATATTCCTTTCATCTCTCATCTTCTGAACTTGACAACGTACATTTGATGTTCCCAGTACAGTGTTTCCATTGTATACTGTAAACATGCATTTTATGCTCCCCCCCCCCCCCACCCCCCCCCCCCCCCCCACAGCAAGCCCATTTGGGACAATCGGGCCACTTTCTCCTCGCAATTAAAATATTCATTTCCTTTCAACCCTTTTGGCAAAATACAGTACTGGTGCAGTTGGCAGTAGGCTACCTGCTAATCTGAATATAAAGTGCAGCAAACACAAAAGAATTTGGAACATCAGACAGCATAATATAGGCAACTCAACTATACTTAACAATAATCTCGCTTATTGCTGGCCGGGTTGCGGCCAACGTTCTCTGGCACACAGCCAGGCCCACTCTGTACCTCCATGCATTTTTCTTCATGTATGTTTTATCATTTTCTAAATATATAACTTTAATCTTATAATGGACGGGGCTCGGATCGCCCAGGTTTGGAGATGACTGACTTCACGTCGATGACTTTATGGATATGCCAGAATGAAAAATAAAAGTGCTCCTTTACTGCCATTATGGAATGGCTCTGTGAGGCGGCATAGCTCAGGGGTAGATAAACTGTCATTAGAACACTGAGGGTTCCCGAAGGGTTCCCAGTTCGAATATGGGCTCCCCCTGAGTTAGTGTCGAAGAGTCCTTGAGCAAGACTCAGTCTGAACCCCTAGTTGCTCCCGGTGAGCCTTGCATGGTTTCCTCCGCCATCGATGGGTGAATGCAACAATCTATGTAAAGCGCCTTGGATAAAGGCGTTATACAAATGTGCCATTTACCCCATTCACGTGGTCTGTGCTGCTAAAGCCATAAATTGGGCTTATCTGAGGTTATGAGTGACAGTTAGCTTGAGTAACTGCTCTGCTCTTTTCACTAAGTTCATCAAATACTGATGTCGTTTGTCCCTATCCATTTGTCCCTTTTCTGATTGGACAATATAATGATAAGCACATCATCATCATCATACTGCACTTAGCGTGCTACTCAAACCCACACTGTTTCTTCAGGAACAGTATTTTCTAGTGTGAAGTGAGCAC
>NC_137811.1:67441168-67453668 GCF_963921795.1 Nannobrachium achirus | reverse complement strand
GGGGGGCAAAAGACTTCATCCCATTCTGTATGGAAGTGGTTTTCGGGTTCTTTGTAATGCTACTGATTCTTGAAAACAAATTTGCATAGGTTTTAATACTTTAGAAGCCATGAAGTCTTGAGCCTTGATGTCAATCAACCAAGTCACCTTTAATTCAAGTGACAGATACCAAAAAGAGGGGTTTTGTGATTTTTGTTTATAAATATTTGTCTTTATATTTTAATTATATTTGTTTAGGGGCATGTAATGTGGTCTACCTGCACATGCCTTTGTGATCTACTGGTAGATCACAATCTACCTTTTGGGCAGCCCTGGTTTAGACACTCGACCCACTCATGTTTAGGCCTGTACTGATTTATTCGTGCGTACCATGGTCTGTTTTGATTTGCTTGCTTTTTATAATGAGCTATTTGTATTGAGTCTCTGTAGGCTACACGCCTTGTCGTCTGTAGAATCCCGTAACTCACTGCTCCCTGTACATGTCTTCCACACCAGTCAGAAAACGAACTGTCGACCATTGAGGGCGGACTGGCCATTGGGAATTTGGGCATACTGCATACACGGTGCACGGCCGGGCGGTTATTATTATTTCTGTATATATTTTTCATCATTTGGCTAACACAGAAGAGAGATTATATGATTGGCCCAGTGCCTTGTCTGTCATCTGAATGTGAATACCATTCCCAGTGGCCCAAGCATACAGGCTACAACATACCGGGGAGCACAACCTCGTTACTACACACACAGAGGAGATGTTGGATCGTTGATGAGAGAATGAGAGAATGTTTACTAGAAGTTAGCACACAAGTTGAGAGAAAATAAAAGAGAATCTCTAGAGGCAGGAGCTGCCAAGTGCTAAATAAATTAAACACGTTTGCTGCAGCTAATATGCAGTGATATAACAAGACAAGACAACCCATGACTGTCGTGCTGTTACCCAGGCAGGTTAGGTACATAGCAGGTACATACTGTAGCAGTTACATATAGCAGCACAGATCCTGACCATCAGGCTGTACAGCAGATCTACAAGTTTGTAGATCGGCTATTTTTGGGCAAAGACATTTTATAGAGGGTGAAAAAAAGACTGTATCAAGTACGTACTGTATATTAGAAGTACCTTTTACCAATTATAGAGGGTTTAAGTTAGCCTCGTAGGTTTACGGGGCTATAGGTTTAAGTGGTACCGGATATGCAGCTCGGCAAATAAAAGGTGAATTGATCCCAGTGAATGACGGAGGACGATATGGCGATAAATTACATTTCCACGATACGATTATCGCAAGTGTTTTTTTTTTATCACGACTAATGATAATATGGCTTATCGTCCCATCCCTAGTTGAAGGCTGATGTGAGTGTTTTGAGGGGCGCGTGGTGATTTTCCGATGGCTTTAAAGTCCGAGAGACTTAAAAGCCGAAAGGCTGTTCAAATATGAGAGAGAGATTTTCAAGCTCACTGAAACTATAACATGCCGCTGTTCACCTGAGAACGGAGACACACACACACGCACGCACGCACGCACACACACACACACACACACACACACACACACACAAAATCAATCAATCAATCAATCAAAAAAGTCATAAAAGTAGGCCAAAGCAATTAGTGCAAGAGCCACAGCTGGTCTGGACTCACTAATAACTTTCCAGCTCTGCTCTCCTCCAACTCCAAGTTACATTAAATTTATGGTTCTCACTCTCAAATGTATGATTAAGCCTGTGCATGTTTCCACCTCAAAATGCTGGATTATAATTCTCCATGTTTCCACCTCAAAATGCTGGATTATAGACGGGTTTCTTGTTTACAAACATTGAGACTAAATGCACAGGTGACTGTATCATGTTAGTCTGGGATCACTTCACTTTTCGGGTTTGTAACCGGTCTGGAGCGGAAACCACAAAACGTCACGTTGTAGTACTCAAAGGACTACAATTTGCCGGAAAGATCAAACCGGATTCAGTTTTAACCCAAAATATTCCCCTGCGATCAAGGACACACTTTTAGGGCCTACCTAACCAGTAAGACTCCCTAATCGGGAGATAAGCGACCGTCAGGTCGCAGCGTGATATTAGGCCAAAATGTGTAGAAGTGTGGAAAAATGTGTATGTAAAAATCGGCCTGATGGTGGCGCTATATGGGACACAGCATGTCTACAGAGTGTAGACATGCTGTGTAGCGATTTTGCGTGATTTTAGGGCAAAATCTGTAGGAGCAGTGTCCAAAAATGTGTTTTAAAAAATCGGCCTGAAGGTGGCGCTAAATGGGACAGATCCATGTTGATAACATCAGTGTAGAGCAAGCGTGTACCGATTTGCATGATTTTAGGGCAAAATTTGTAGGAGCAGTGTCCAAAAATGTGTTTTAAAAAATCGGCCTGAAGGTGGCGCTAAATGGGACATATCCATGTTGATGAGATGAGTGTAGACATACTGTGTACCGATTTGCGTGATTTTAGGGCAAAAATTGTAGGAGCAGTGTCCAAAAATGTGTTTTTCAAGAATCGGCCTCATGGTGGCGCTAGAAGAGGGCCATGTGAGAATTGATGTGGTGGAGGTTGTGGTTTGGCAGGCAAGGAGTATGTGTGCAAAATTTGGCATGGATCGGGGCAACGGTTGCGGAGATATGAGCAGGGCAAAAGTGTGACGTGTGACGTGTGACGGAGGGACAGACAGACAGCCGGTGGAGGTTTTGGTAGTAAGTGCGACCTGACGGTCGCAATAAACTCCTTGATGCGGAGTAGTTTTGCTTTTGAAAAATTAATTTGGTATATGCATCTTTTTTTAGTCCAACTTTTAGCGACTGGCAAGACTACACTAGGCCACTCGAGCATTTTAATAGGTATTGGGGAAACAAACGGAGGGAACCAAATCAAAGCGACGTCGCTTCTTCTAGTGGTTTCCGCGCTCTAGGCGGAAACCAAACGGCCTGTAGTAACGAACACCAGGCTTTTTCTCAGAAAGCCTGGTAGGCGAGGTTAGTATCATGTAATCAATTCCGTCCAATCCCCAAACTTGTTGTTTTGGGGAGCGCTGGTTTCATTCTATACTCTATGGTTTCATTGTCTAATTTTGGTACCGACCCTCAGTGTGACGTGGACCAGAAACCCGTCTATAGTTCTTCAAATGGATCCGACAGGACCGAGAGAGAGAGAGAGAGAGAGAGAGAGAGAGAGAGCTCTCCTGGTCATTGGATTTGGATCTCCGTGCCGTCGGATTTTCAGGCCGTCGGAATATCGAGATTTAGCCTGTTTTGAGTGATACTCTTTGACTGAGCTAGACTCTGGGATGTGGCTGTATAGGAAGAGGATTCCGGAAGGCGAGGAGGGACTTGAAAGAAAGAAAGCTCTGCCACCTACTGCTGTTTTATTTATTTCTGGGATGGATGGATAGGGGGAACGGCATTGTTTGATCGTGGAGTATGAGGCAGCCTTGAGAGTCAGGTGTGCAGAGGCACCGAGTTACAAAGGAATGCTCTCAGGAAGCAAGCAGGAGGAGAAAGAAAGAAAGAAGAAAAAAAGTAAGCACTGTAGTGAGTGGTTGACTGGACGAATGTTCTGTGAGAGAGGTATCGTCGTTGTCGGGTGAAAACCTTGTATGTCCAAAACCGTTCGTTTTGCTTTTTCCATTTTAAAAATGATTTAAACTAGTGAAAACAGCCGATATCTGCTATTTTTCAATTGCTAAAGTCTAAAATAATTAAGGCCCCTCCACCATGGGCCCTAGTGACTCAGTCCCACGTTTCCCCCCCCCCCCCCTTGTGATGCCCCTGGAAACATACAATACACGATAGCTTGCTCACCCTGAGTCTCCCACCCACCCCACCAACAACAACCACACCATCAGCCTTAAACAGCAGAAGAGAAAGAATGGTATACAGTGCAAATACATAAGTGTATAAATCCCTACAGGTCGGGGCTGCAGTCAATTTAGAAGCATAAACAAGTTGCATCTATAGAGGGAAGTCCTGAAGCGACAGAAGAATAACAATGGATCTAAGAGATATAGAGCAGTGGTTCTCAATCTTTTCAGGCTGTGACCCTCAAAATAATCATATTTGAACTGGGGACCCCCCCACCTTGACGGGGGGGGGGGGGGGGGGGGGGTTCTATTGTGAAAATAGCAGATCTACATGCTCACAACGCCTCACGTTGCGAGGCGTTGTGAGCATGTAGATCTGCTATTTTCACAATTTCTGCCTCTAATATTTGACAAATTGGCCAATGTTTAATTTGACATTTTAGAGGTATTAAAAAAAGTCCATGAATTGTCACTTTAGAAATGTGCAGATACCCTCTATACACTTAAACTTTATGTTGTTGTTTTTTACTGTTGAGAGAGAAAACAATGTTGCACTGATATAGAGCAAGATCATTCTAATCAGATGGAGCGTTGTAGCAGAGTGACCTTCATCCAACCTCTTTAAAGATTTGTGGGACAACAGAGTAAGCAGATTTGTAAGTGGATAATGATGATGGATGGAACCTAATACACTTTCAAAGAAGAAGGGCAACTTAAGTAAATATTCAAATAAGAAGACACGTGGCCCTTATTTCTAAGATGCAGAAAACATCTCACTGTGCAGTTTTTGTATATTATATTAGGGGTGGGCGATATGGAAAAATACAATATCAGAATATTTTCCCAAGCTGTATCACGATATATGATTTTATCACGATTCTTTTTCACGTTGGTTTTTATGGTTATTTTTCAAGTTACTTGACAAAAACTAGACTCTCTGGGTTCATTTTGCGAGGTCTAAATTGAACTTTACAAGTATGTAACTCTGACCGTATACAAATGAAACCAAATGGACCCGTAAGTGGAGACCTTGACATTTTAACGTTTTTCGACCTACTGATTTAGACCAAAATGCAGGTTTAAATTGAATTCTGCAATGAATCTCTGTATTAACGATTAAACAGGATTTTTTACAAGGCTCCGTCAATTGTATCACGATATATACGATACCTCTGAAAAGGCATATTATCGTGGAGACATTGTATCGTCTCAAGATAATTATCACCATATCGCCCACCCCTATATTATATATTAACCACTTGAACCCCAGCATGCAAATTCTGGGAGAAACACTTTATCCATATTTCATTTCATTGCCTATACTTTTGCTATACAAAAATAGCAGATTTTTAAATAATTGTAGCTTTTTTCGTCTACATAAATCTTCTCTTCCCTGCCAGGGATATTTATTGATATATTGTGCCCCCACGTCTGTGGCCAAAGATATATCAATTTGGGGGCTTTGACTTGAAAGATCTTGAGAACCACTGTGATAAGGGACCCATCTTTTAGTATCCAAAATGTCAATGAACGGTTGGCAAACCTGCAGTGGATTTACCATGGGACTGTATCGATCATGACACCAGTATCGGTGGACAGTGACAAAGGGATATTTCACTTTCAAAAAAAGTTTGGTAATTTCATCGTCTAATCAGGCTTTTATGAACACCCTGAACAGTTTTTAATTTGCTTGATTCAATATTTAGATATTTGATGTAAATGTTACCAGGCCCTCCAGGCCCAGGGCCTCTCCCCACACACACCCATTGTAACTTCAAACTTCATTTTAACCATGATAGATTCACACCCAGGGCCGTGTTTTTCGATAACCTTTTTCATTTATTTTTTAATAATTATTTTTTGTATTTAATTTTTTCCATTTTCCCAAATAATTATAAAAAATAAACTAGAAGAAGTGCTCTTCCGAGCACATGTCTCCACCAGGCCACGCGTCCTGGTGGTGCTATAATAGGCAAATGTAAAAAGGGTGGCATGTGTTCTTCACCAATCTTAGACCTTTCATGGCGCCACCATGAGGCTGATTTGAACATTTTGTAGTGTAATTTCTTCCTTGACCTTTTGCGAATGTGCGTGCACAATTTCATTAAATTGCACGCTGTGTTTGATTTGAGGCATTTTGTTCGAAACGGATCAATCCTGCAAAGTTTGGAGGCCAATCTTAGCCAATAAGGATGGAATATTTAATGGGATAGATCCGTCTTGATCATATGACTGTAGAGATACTGTGTACTGATTTGTGTTAATTGTGGGTAAAATCTGAAGGAGTAATATTCAAAAATGTGTCTTACATAAGTCGGCCTCCTGGTGGCGCTATAAAAGGCTGAAAAATGCAAGGAAATGATTCTTCTTTGGCCTATAGGGAGTGCGCTTACAAATTTTGAAACTGATCGGTGGAGTTATAGGTAAAACCACAAATTGGCTTGTTATAGCGCCACCATGAGGCTGATTTAAAACATTTGAAGTGGCATTTCTTCCTCGTCCTAGTGGGAACGTGTGTGCGCGATTTTGTGATAATTGCACTCTGCGTTTGTGATTTGAGGCATTTTGTCCAAAATGGACCAATCTTACAAACTTTGAAAGCCAATATCAGCCAATCAGGATGGAATATGGACAATCAGACAGATCCGTAGAGATACTGTCTACCGATTTGCGTGGTTTTTGGACAAAATCTGTAGGAGTAGTGTACAGAAATGTGTTTTGCAAACATCGGCCTCATGGTGGCGCTAGAACAGGGCCATTTGAAAAATGTGGGGCAGAGGTTCTGAATTGGCATCCAGGGAGTGTGTGTGCTCATTTTGGCAGCCACCGGGCCAACGGTGCCGGAGATTAGCTGTTAACAAACTTGGAGGACGGACGGACGGACGGACCCACGGACGGACGGACGGACGGACGCACGGACAGGGGCGAAAACATACTCTCCCCCTGCCTTCGGCTGGTGGAGACAATGAAGAAAGTTATCGACCTGCTCACGTATTAGGAGGGTAAAATGAGTCACCAGAAAAAAATAATGGGTGTTTTTAATGAATCTATCATGGTTAAAATGGAGTTTGAAGTTACAAAGGGTGTGTGTGTGTGTGTGTGGAGATACGCCCATAAGCTGTTTCCCTGTTGAAAGTGGAATATCCCTTTAAGTGCGCTGTACTTAAAGGAGGACTTCACCACTTTTCAACCTATCTTCATATATTAGGTCCTCACTAATGTTCATGATAAAATATCACAATTTTTTTCTAATCAGTCTGGGTCTCATAGGAGAGCTGTGGGTGGGTCAAATCCTTCCACTGGTGACATCATCAATGGGAAATGCAAGCTAATAGAAACTGCAGGCTTTCTATTCCTGAAAAGTTGCAATATTAAAGTGGAAGCCATTGTTCTTGTGATAATAAAAATCAAAATATATATATTTTGTTTTAAATATTGTTTAAAAAGAATCTGTCAAACGATGATGTCACCGGTGGAAGGATTTGACAGCTCTCCTATGAGACCCAGACTGTGTAGAAAAAAATGGTGCTATTTTATTATGAACATTAGTGAGGACCTATTATATGAAGACAGGTTGAAAAGTGGTGAAGTCCTCCTTTAAGCACATGTTGTGAGTATCTACTTTACTTGGTATTTTGGGATTTCAAAGACAACATGGAGATAAGAGGTTTCTTCCCCACCAACAGCGATTAAGAACTCTGGGCATTGAGTCTTCTGTCCACCACTGCTGCTCCGCTCGGATGTGGAATGTGGTTTCCTGTTTCCCCCGTGGGATGTGTTGTACCGTTTGTGTTTGAGTTCTCGTTCAAACACCTTGGCTCCAGTCAGTGCCCAGCGTTGTGTGGGTGAAATGGGACCCCTCCCCATCTCTCTATCCCTTCCCCCATACCCAGGGACATGCTGGGCCCCTGATTCAGCCCGGGAAAAAGAGTTAGAGAGGCCCTCATTGCGCGCTATAGAGAGAGATCTCTCTCTATAGCGCTGCTATAGAGAGACGCAAAAATGTCAAAGATTTGCCATTTCAGATCATGACAAGTGACAAGCCAGTGGGCCAATTACATGAGTTATATTTCGTCGTTGTCGGGTGGAAACCTTGTATGTCCAAAACCGTTTGTTTTGTATTTATCATTTAAACAATGATTTAAACTAGTGAAAACAGCCGATCTACAAGCACATGTGCATGTAGATCTGCTGTTTTCACTACTTTTGTGCGACAGCCTTGTTTGATGAAGCAGGGCTTTGCTTTGCGAAAAAAAAATTACAAATTTGAAACTTGGAGATATGAGGTTTCTGCCGGACAGTGACGATTTACTTTGTTGGCCACCCAGCCCCCAAAATGGAACGAAGGCCGACATTTTATTTTTTATTTTTTCCTAGATGGTCGGCCTGGACTGGCCGGGAATGAACCGGCCATTCGGGAGTTGTCCCTCTTTTCCCAATGGCCAGCACGTCCCTGCCCATACCCTCACTCCCTCTCTCTCTCTCTCCAGTGTTGCCAGAACCTGCGAGAGAAACAAGCAACCGGGTCTATGACAAGACCAAAAGAAGCAACTGGGCCACATGGGCACTGTATAAACCTGTATATGTATCGGATGTTTGAAAATAGACAAGTTCACAACGCGACACGTCTTGTATGGGGATCCCTGGCATCAAATGTTTTCTGTTGGGGGTCCAACTATGTTATTAATTTGAGGATCCTTAATTGCTTGACATGAAAATGTTTGAGAACCACTGATTTAAACTGGTTTATTATGAAGAGAGCCTAATTAAGCAACTACACTTTAGAAACAAGACCCAAAAAGCCACAGCCCGCAACCACATTAGCAATATTTACAAGCGACTTTACAGAAAAACAAGGAAGGGGCGTCAATTGGGTATGGAAGGGGTATGCAGCTGCCATACCCTGGGTCGGGGGGGAAAATAGGTTACTTTTAAATATAAATCCATGAATGTCTCTTTGTCTATCTGTTCTGGTTATTATGTTGTTAAATTACAGTAAAATAACTACAAATGCAAAATTCAACAAAATGGTCACTTTAACAAGGTATTATAATTATATTCTCCACACTTGTATTCTCCGCATCTTGACAAAATAGTATATTTCCAGGTTCCGCAGGTCAGCTGCACAGCAGGTGCGATGCATTATTGTTAATTGTGTCACGTTTACTACATGCCAAGTTTAGCTGCACTTGAACAATCGTTCCAGGCTGCCATATCCAGCCCAAGAAACCCGAAACCCGGGGAAAAAACAGACAAACCCAGATTTATTTGGACTCCCATCTTTGCCATAACCTAGCTTTTGCTGAACTGATGCCACTGAAACAAGGCAAGGTGGCTTATAATGGCAACACTATACTCGTTCTGTGTCTCTCACACTGAGCGAGATCTGGTCTGCACAATCTCCGTCCCTTCCACTGTCCCTCTCTGACTGTTTCTCTCTCTACAATATTTACAATTTAGCCGTTTAGCAAATGTCTCTCCAGAGGAATTTACAATAAGCAAGGTAATCACATACCGTAATCACCTGCAAATCTGGTTTATTGGCTAAATTCACAAACTGTCAACTGGATGAAATAAATAAATCATACAAGAACAATGTAAATAGCAAAGTAATATTTGTAGTGTGTTTTTCCCCTCCAAATTCCACTTTCACTTTCAAATATTCAACTCTTAAGCACACCTGAAAATATGTGTAATCAACTGCAATCGACTAATCAAGGGCTTAAATAGTTGCATCAGATAATGCATCAGGCTTGACTAGGAATTGGTTGATTTGTTGACTGGGATAAGAGCAGTTAGAAACATGGCTAAGTCTAAGGAATGGTCAGGAAAGTTCAGAGAAAAGATTATTGCTTTGTAAAAAAAAGGAAGGAAAAGGATATAAAACAATTGCAAAGGCACTGAATGTTCCACAAAGTATGATTTTGAGCATAGTTCACAAGTTCTAAGTGAACAGTGGCCGCACTAAGAAACCTAATTTTCAGAGGGGGTTGAATTATTTTCAGCACAACGGTACATCGAATGTACATACATAGAATCTGTACAAAGTGTAGTGCCCCTAGATATGCTATATGGATCCCATGCAGGTAAACCAAGCATCAGCAAGTCTAAAACAATACACCACCGAAATAACTACTGTTGTAGGCTACATTGAAACTATAGGATACCAGGTAAATGATGAACTTATAGCGTCGGTTTGAATCATTGAATAACATGCGATGCCAAAATAATTAACATGTTGGTTAAGAAAACAAACGCAAGTGACAAAAAAACGTGAGGAGCAGCATTGTTCATTTACACCTATTTCTGGAAGAACAGGACAATATAATGCAGTTCATTGTTAATGGCTATAAGAAATACATTATGTTGTTATTCATATGTGCAGTATTCTGATCTAAACAAGTATTCTGATCTGGTATAATAGATTACAGACAATTACATAATTTTTTTCCATCACCAATTTGGTCTCTAAAATGTTTGAGTGGGGGGGTGCAGACTGCAGAGTGTAATTGACTGACTGATTTTCAATTAATTAATGTATTTATTTAGACGGGACAGAGTATATTAACCTGTTATCAGTTCTCGGCCCGCCGGCGGGCCCAACGGCCGTACTTTGACAAACATTCACGTCCATGCAAGCGTGTGTTTCACCTACACGGGCATGTCGCATATCTATCCACAATTTTCCCCGGGGGTTTACTGGAGACTATCAGGACCAAACTTCCGGGTTTAACAGCAGACATACAAGCTCACGTCGCGTCGCAGATGCAACCCGTTGTGAGCTTGTAAATCGGCGGCGGAAGATCGGTGCAAACGTCTGCGCAATGCACTATGGGGCGTAGGAAAATCGTGGATAGAAAGCCACAAGTCTTGTGATTACAGAGCTGCAAACCACGTGTGTGTAGCGTCAAAACTCGCGCTACTATCAACGTTGAAGTCCGACATACATAAACAAACAAATGTTGATAAAGTTGTAACTACTCACGTTCAGAGATGGTTTCTAGTCCACCAACATGATCTATTTCCACAATAATGATGTTCTTAGTTTGTGTAAAGTACACATAATCCAAGCCATTGATTGAAAATAGTCCAAACCATGTTTTCCTTCATGCCATCACTGTTCTGGATTGGCAGACATACAAACATGATGACGACGAAAGACAACTCTTCACAGTGTTTTGCATTTAAATCCAGTCCACATTTTCAGTATAACCTCTTGTTTGCTCTTAAAATCATAGCTCAAAATGGCCCCCAAACGATTGACACTTCATTTCACCCAATTGGAGCTTCTAGTCCTGTCCCATCCCCCCAATAGCAACCAATGGTCTGTGTTCAGAGGCGGTGCATGGCCATGTTTCCTGTGCCATAGATTCAGCCAGTGGCAACAGGTTGTTCTGATGACTGGCACATCTTATAGCCAATAAAATTCTCAGAAAAATGATGCCTAATTTGTTTTGGCTGAAGTGAACTACAATACCCAAAAACCCCTGCGTAACAGCACCACTGGACGTGCGTAAATACGCAGCAGCGCGCCGAATGTCAGACCAAGAGTGTTAGGGCTGTCAGTAAAATAAATAAATAAAATAATAATAATAATAAATAAATAAAAATAATAAAAATTTAAAATTAAAAAAATCCAGTCTATTAGCCCTTTTTTTTACCTTTTTATATGATATATGCAAATGTCTCCAAATGAAAACGCATAAACATACACTTAGTAAAACATGTGTAAAATATTCATATTCTGTAGTTTTATCATGTCCTTTGAAATTGGGCTAGGTAAGGCTTCAAAATGTGTCCACATTGTGTTTTTCAGCTCCTATATGATAATAGCAGTGTTATGCAGGCATCTATTTACTGAAAATATTTAGGCGAGGATTAAAAACCTGCTATTCCAGTAAGTTAAAACTTGCATTACTCAATGTCAGTTGCACACAGAGTGATTATTTATTTCTGGGTAAAACTTCAAAATGTTTCCTTCAAAATGAGACCATGCCCAATGCATTACTCCAAATGGTTTAAAAACAACAATCAATTTACTTTGGGTACGTTGTGTATAGGCGTTTTTTGCAAATTATACAGGATTGTTAACAGGTTAATGAACACTACATTAGGCAATGTAAATACTCTGGATATAGCAAGATGCTAGTTTTCGTCCGTAGTCCCCAACATCAAACATAAACATCAACAATACTGACATAACAAGACTGACATAACAAGGCACAATAACTACAGTATACAGGATATACAGGTTGACTGACTGACTGACTGACTGACTGACTGACTGACTGACTGACTGACTGACTGACTGACTGAATGACTGACTGACTGACGACACAGCAGACAAGTAGAGCAAAAGGAAGAGAACAGAAGAGAAAATGTAGTTTTTTTTGTTGAACGCCGAAGAACCCATGCACTGCATGGATGTACGGCGTCTAATGAACCCTGACGTGCTCTCGTGTCGAGGCTTTCTAGCCATAATTATCATCTAACGCTTCCAGTGGAACCTGGCCATGACGGAGGTCCCAGCAGGTACCTGCTCTGTCCACAGTCCAGTGAACAAGGCAGCGCCGCTGCTGCTCTGCTCTGCCCTGTGTGTGTGTGCGTGCGTGGGTGGGTGTGTGTGTGTGTGTGTGTGTGGAGATGGTGTGCGGTACCATGCTGCTGCATCAATCACTTCCACTAGACTGGTCTCACACCTC
>NC_137811.1:67406168-67436168 GCF_963921795.1 Nannobrachium achirus | reverse complement strand
CGGCCAGACGAGTCAATAAGGAAGCACATGGGAACAGTATCATTCCCTACAATAAGGGAGCGTTAATCAGCAACACAAACGGGTGGAAGAGCTGACTTGACTTAAAAAATAATTATATTAATATAAAAAGCTAAAAACTAAAAAGTAATTATCTGAAAAGGAACTGGGGACTTTTTTATTTTTTATTTTTTATTGTGTATCTTACATGTGCTGTGTGCGTATACTTGGCTGTTGAATAATAACGGCTGAACCTCTCAGCGTTTCCCCCATCTATATCATTCACTAACAGACAGTAGTATTACAGTAAATGTACTAAAGATGGGGTGCTGTGATTTCTTTCCCCCCTAAAACATGATGAGCAGGTATTGTGATTATACTAGGAGGAAGAGTTTTTCCAACAAAAAGTGTACAGAAAGAGTTAAAAGTATGTTTTTTATGTGGCCACACCCACCAGTTTATTAAGTATGCCTGGTTGTCAGGTGGGTGGTGACCAAGCTGAAGTTAGCCACACCCACAGTGTTGGGCGTATGGTGAAAGGGGAGGGGCTGATTATATGATGTCATTAACTCAGTGTTTTTCGATCAGGCCTTTTGACTCAGTGGCTTTCAGCTTTCAGGAAGAAACCAAAAGTACACAGGGAACTTGCATGTTATAACCCCACCCGGTGGTCTATTAGAGTAACTCCATAGACACATACAAAACAGAAAAAGTACAAAACTATGGCACCATAATATTAAAGAGAACATCTCTGGTCTGATGATTTTCACTGCTTGTACTTGACACTGATACTTGACTTGACTCTTGTCTGTGTTTCTTGGCTATCTGTAATGGGTCAATGTATTTTTGACGACACCCTTTGTGTACCTTCTCACCAGGTACAGTGTCTCTCCTTGTTCTACTAGCCTGGTTTAAAGTTGAACTTCCCTTTTCTCCAAGTAGTTGATGTTGACGGCCCTCCTCCGTCCACAGATTGCTTGCAAATTACACACTTTTCATTTGCCTCCATACTCTGCAATTTTGCAAATGTTACAAAATAATAATAATAATGCCTGGTGTCCCGGGTAGGGATGGGTATCGAGAACCGGTTCTTGTTGAGAACCGGTTCCCTGTGAATCGATTCCATGGAATCGTTAGCCAAAATCCTTAACTATTCTGCTATCGATTCCTGCATATGCGCGATGACATCACACACACAACGCGCTGCCTTGTTTAGACGCAGCCAACATGTTGTCTAAACAGAGGCGTTCTAAAGTCTGGCTGTATATTTCACGAGAATGTCCATGTTTTGATAATGAGGCGTCAGCTTTCCTAGATAAGTTGTTACTCAAGCTCACTGCATGAACGGACAAGTCTCCCCGTTCTGTGTCCGAACAAGTTTGTTTTGCAAGCCCGCCTGCCGCCTCCCACGTTCGTACTACAAAACGGGCTACATGTCCAATGTGCTCCGTGTTGCTAAATGCTCCCCTATAAATCACATGTGCATGAAAGAAAAGCATGTAAATCCTTTGATCCAAACTGTAGAAGACAGTGCTTCTGCTTTAGCTGTGTGCAGCAGCTCTGCGAGCTTCGCAACCGACGTTATAGAGTAGGCTACAGGGGCGCTGCAAGGGGGGTGCTGAGGGTGCTTCAGCACCCCTGGTACCCTTTATTTATTTATTTATTTTAAGATATATACACACAGAGCTATATTAAAACAATAATGTATTTGACTTTGGGGAATACACTATGTTGAAACAAGGTGTTTGATTATCACATGGTCACCTTGCCACCTCCGGTTGGAAGGGAAGTTGAATTTAAATTATGTTTTCAAATAAATCCCGCTTTGATGGCACAACAAAGTCTATTTATTTGAGAACTAGAAACTGTCTGTAGGCTCATTGTTGCAAACTAACACTGTTGTATATGGGGAATAAAAAACTGTAGAAAACCATTACAAAAATAATACCCGATGTTGTAGTGTGTGTGAGTGACTGTGTGTGTGCATGCGTGCTGTGTGTTGCACTGTGTGCTAAAATAACTAAAGTAAACAGCTACTTGTTACACCGTTGTGCGGGAAATAAGCACCCGAAACAGTAATAAAAATAACCCAAAACCTCTCTAGAAAAAGAAGAAAATGACAGGAGGAGAATAAGGAGTGGAGGAGGTAGAAAAGACCATTGGCCACTATTTCTGACCAGCCCCCAGCATGGCGAGGGGGCTGAGAATCGATAAGAGAATCGATAAGGGATCGAATCGATAAGCAGAACCGGAATCGGAATCGCTAAAATCTTAACGATACCCATCCATCCCTAGTCCCGGGATGGCGTGGTTGTTCAAACTCCCATGTCTCTCTGGAGTTGATGGAAGAAGTAGGCTGCTCAAATTTTTTACTTACATAAGAATATCAATACCCGATTGTAGAAGTACAAGTATTGGCATCAAAATATCCTGGAAGTACCACAAGTTAAGGTATACTCATTATGCAGAAGGTCACATTTCACAAGTTTTCAAATTAATGAACTTCATTTGAAAATAACAGATCTACAAACTGTGTACCGGTATATATAGTAGATACGTGATAGAGACCTTGTGAGCTGCTATTTTCAAATTGCTAAATCATATTGGTCCTAAAGTGGTTTTGTAATAATAACACAAATCTACAAAATAAGTAGTAATAAGCTATGCTAATTGTAGTGGAGAATATTTGCCTCTGTCTGAGATGTAATGGAGTAGAAGTAAAAGTACAGAAAATTGGCAATACTCCCCGTAATGTAAACAATACCACAGAAGTACAGTACAGCACTTGAGTAAATGTACCTCAGTTACTTCCCACCGCACTGTTCCTTCCTACTAGTCCTGGACAGGATTCTTATCGAATTGGCCCCCCCTGCTGTATCCCAAATCTGTGCAAACAGCACTTAATTGCTGAGTTAAGAGACCCCCCGACGGTCTCTTGGTGAAAACAAGCCAGACCGGTGCCAACCCGCGACGTAGTCCCAGGTTGTGCCATGAAGGTGTGAGACCTATGTCATGTGACAGGGACACGTGTGGCCTTGCTGGCTTTGAAGACTAGAGGAATTATCTTTTGGGAATAAAACAGCGATGCAGGCTGCCTGCCCGGCTGGCTGGCTGCAACGTAACGGATAATAAGTCCCTGTTCTTAATCCTGTGTCCTCTACCCTTCACTGACTCACTTCTTGCAGTGTACTTACTTTGGAAAACATAAACTGTACTTCATTTCACTTCACTCTTATTTCCACTTCACTACATCTCGAATCCAAATATTGTATTGTACTTTTACTCCACTACATTTATTTTTGAAAACTTGAGTTACTAGTTACTTTGTAGATTTTGATTATTATTACAAAACATACATTATCCGCTTCAAACCTATATACATTTTGGCCCTTTGAAAATAGCCGATCTACAAGCTTAAGATACGTCATGATGAGTACTTTTACTTTTGGTAAATCTTGATGCCAATACTTTTGTACTTTTACTCAAGTAAATTTTGATTCCGGACTTTTACTTATGACAGAATATTTCTGTATTGCAATATTGATACTTTTACTTAAAGGAGTAGTTCACCACTTTTCAACCTGTCTTCATATAATAGGTCCTCACTAATGTTCATGATAAAATATCAAAAAAGAATTCTACTCAGTCCAAGTCTCCTAGGAGAGCTGTGGGAAGTTCAGAATCCATTGTCTTGTGACATCATCATTTTCCAAAAAAAGAAAATGTATCAATATTTTTGAAAAAAATATTTAGATTTTTATTATCGCGAGAACAATGGCTTCTACTTTAAAATTGCGACTTTTCAGGAATAGAAAGCCTGCATTTTCTATAAGCTGGATTGGCAATCGATGATGTCACAAGACGATGGGTTTCTGACCTGCCCACAGCCCTCCTCTGAGGAAACTAGACCAGGTCAACCTGGTTGTGCCAGACCCCCTGTCTGTCATCATCATTTATGACATCATGCCTTTTGTAGGCATGTCATCATCATGTCATCATCATATATACCCTTTATATAGAAAACCCGGACAGACAGACCGACATTTGCTTATGTAGGCCTACCCATTTCATGGGTCTGGCAAAAAAAAAAAAAAAAAAAGCTATTTTTGAGTGAGGACCAATTATATGAACATAGGTTGAAAAGTGGTGGAGTGCCCCTTTAAGTAAACCCTTTAATATTTGTTCCACCACTGCTGTACAGAATGCAGCCATACTGTAAGTAGCCGTATCCCTCCCTATTTGATGCCATACTGTAAGTAGCCGTATCCCTCCCTATTTGATGCCATACTGTAAGTAGCCGTATCCCTCCCTATTTGATGCCATACTGTAAGTAGCCGTATCCCTCCCTATTTGATGCAAACAACAGGCAGGTGTGAGTGAACCACAACCTTAAAAGCCCGACACCGTCGTCCAATGAAAATAGACGATCTATAAAGGAGTAGTTTACCTCACTTATTTTTTTTATCAATTAAAAAAAATACCTAACTGACAACAACAAAACCCAACTGACATCACTGACTGACTCCACTACTGACTGACATCACTACAGAGCCCAAATTTGGAGATGACATCACAGACTGGCCTGGCCACGGAAACACCATATAAGGGCATAAAAGAGTGCCAGCCAGACAGACGGATACAATGGGTATTAGACAACTTCCCAACGGGCACCGGTCTGGTCTGAATGAAGTATAAAGGCCTACAATATGGACACCATGCAGGATTACATGCAGAGAATGTTAGAGAGGCAGGGGCTGAAATTTCTAAAAGGGCCTTTTGGTGAATCGGAAATAGCAGACCTCCAAGCTCACAGCGCGACGCGTTGTGAGCTTAGAGGTCAGCTATTTTCTGTAATTGATACCACACTGAACTAAGCATAATCAAGTCAATACTGGAGATGTGGCGTAACGGCATGGATTTCTACAGAGAGGTATAATTCTTTCAACATAAGATGCTGCATTCAAGTTCAGGAGAGTTTGGACAAGGCAATTCTCTTGAATGCTGCCTTCAGGTATGGCATGGAAATGGGGCATTTGCATTTCTTTCACCATAGTATAAACTATGCATTCATGGTCTGGAGAGGGCACTTTTTTACAGACCGATAAAAGGGCAGGGGCTCAAGCCCCCTTTGATGTCTATGTGTGCACATGGCTGGTGGTCACCACCACTTCTCCAGCAGCCTTTATGTTTTCCCTCTCTCGCCTCTTCCAAGACACACACCCTCTCCTCCTCCACCATTTCTCCTGCCTCCTTCCACTCTGTCCACTTGCTACCTTGATCTGGCCACTATCACAGCGAAACGAGCCA
This sequence comes from Nannobrachium achirus, assembly GCF_963921795.1. Classification (NCBI taxonomy): domain Eukaryota; kingdom Metazoa; phylum Chordata; class Actinopteri; order Myctophiformes; family Myctophidae; genus Nannobrachium; species Nannobrachium achirus. The sequence continues at coordinate 67,430,864 of NC_137811.1, read as the reverse complement.
TTTGCAGTCCTGCCTCATCGTCGTCGCCGCCCTTTCCCCTCCCCTCCCCTGTCACCCTTCCACGGTGGATCGCCTAATGTTATTAAGTATTGATTTATCCCTGACAAGTATTTGGAATTGACCAGTGTTGATGAGACAGGGTTGTTGTCTTTGTCCACTCATAGCGGCCAAAGTGGACCTGGCAGGGGGCGGGGCTACACCTCCTCCCCCGGGCCGGTTTGGCACTTTGGCTTACGATTTAACACAGTGTGGTTTTCAACTCTTTTCATTTCAAGGTCCAATATTTATTCAGCATTTGAGCCAAATGGTCCCCACCATTTCATGAGATTTTAGCCTCTTAGACCCAAAGCTTCAAATATTTTGTTATCGTTGGCTAAGATTCTCCACAATTCCATGCTGTATTGATGTGGTGTCATGGGACAGATAACGGGTCAATCAAAATAACCTTTATTTTACGTTCTGCAATTGTGTCGAATTCTTGTAAATTAAGTATCGCAGGTGTGTTAAATAATTTAACTCTTGAGAGTGTAAAATGAAAACAAAGTTAGCAACTCTCCATCATTTAGCTGGCGACCACCTGTAGCCCCCTAAAAGGCCACTGGTGGTCCCCGGACCACTGGTTGAAGAAAACCACTGATTTAACATTGCAAGTGTTAGCCTAATTTTGGGCTCACCTGAAAAGCGAGACCAGTATGTTATCTTCATTATTTATAGAGTGAGTTCCGTCGCAGACAGTACAAAGACAGGGCCCTTAGCCAATGAGGTACGGAAAATCTGGGAGTGGTGTTAGCTGGAGTATTGGTTGAGCTTCACATGACAGTTAGCACGCTGCAGAATATAGTACAAGCGAGCCCACACTGTTTCGTAGGATCTCTAGTTTAAATCAGTGCTTCTCAAATTTGGGATCTGGGGAAGCCTGGGTGTCCTGGAGGCGGTTCCAAGGGGTAACCAGTCAAAATGAGGAACAGTTTAAACGCTTGAGCCCTATTTAGGCTATTTTATTTTCCCCCAAAAATTTGCAATTCGAAAATAGCTGACCTGCAAGCTTCTTTTGAAAATAATGGATCTATAAATGGGCTTTGAAGGTTCAAAACATGTTGGAAAATCTATCCGACACTTTGATGGATTTGGAATTCAGACAAACTTTGACACGTTTGGTTTGTTTCTACTCTTGAGTTGAATTCCGACACAACTGCACTGATGCTGGCTTTTGTATGGATCACTTTAGTTCATCAGCTATTTGAAAATAGCTCACAACGTTGTGAGCTTGTAGATTGTGCTATTTTTAAAAATAACTTTGTAACTGAAATATTTTCTACCAATTAACACCTCATGAAGCCTTGAATTCCTAGAGATTTTTTATGTTTTGGTTGCGTTCTTCAGCCAATGATTTGATGACGGGCAGAATCTCCGGTAGCCAGGAGATTTGCAGAGTCTCCTACCAGAGACATGAGCATCTTTCTGACCGGTCATCAAATGGTTGGCTTACATGGGCAACTGCGGCCCCCACCTTCACTTAATACGGCCCGCAGGTTGATATTGGAGTACTGATATATTATTGATTTCAGCTGTTACAATTCCAAGCATGGAAGAATTACCTGCTTTAATTACTTCAGTCTATAATATAAGTAGCTAAATGACAAGTATTAAAATGTTATTGTATTTTTTTATGTCCAATGTATTTGTATTTAAGTTCATAATGTTAATATAAGAACATATAAATGCATTTTACATTTTTAGAAAAAAGAAGTAAAAAAGTTACTTTCAGGATTCCCTGGAAGGGAAAATAGCAAAAATATAGAAGCTCAATCTACAAGCTCAAAATGCATCGCACTGCGACACGTTTTGAGCTTGTAGATTGGCTATTTTTGCTATGTATATGCATTGTGGCCCTCTGGAGTGAGTGTGAAAATGTAGTGGCCCTCTCCATCATCAAAGTTGCCCACCCCTGGCTTAGGGGAAATGCGACAAAAACATACAAATCTTCATGAATAGAAGGCTTTGTGCATGGGGTGTATAATTGATAGAAAATAAGTCATTTTTTGGGTGAACTATACTCCTTAGCTCACAAGTCACACTCCATTGCAGCGCGTTCTAAGCTTGCAGTCTGGCTATTGTTGCAGAGCGACACATCTAACTATTATCTGACATCACTGATACTAACCAGTGTCGCCACCATGGTAACAATGCCCAACTGACATCAACAAAGCCCAACTACAGTGCCCAAATTTGGAGATGACATCACAGACTGGCCTTGACACAGAATACCATATATGGGCATAAAAGAGTGCCAGCCAGACAGACAGATACAACAGGTATTGTGTAATACAAAAATGCATTCATAGGGATACAACGTTTTGGACACTCGGACAGCGTCCACTCTTTCAAGTCCATTACTCGTGACGCACAGGTCTGTCTCCGTATAATATGTGCATGACCCCGGTTCGAATCCTGTGCGTTACATTGGTGCTGTGACCTGAATCGGGTTTCCCCGTGAGAGGGAGCCTCATGGCCTCAGAAGTCTAGTTACACTAGGGATGGGACGATGTGAACATGTCATATCACGATTATTGTGACAAAAGAAATCACGATTTACGATATTATCGCCATAATCAAAATCCACTGTCTTGGAGCGGAGCATTTGCCCAAAAAATGGCAATATCTACAAGCTCACAACGCGTCGCAACGTGTCGCGTTGTGAGCTTGTAGATCGGCAATTTTTTGGCAAAGACATTTGATAGAGAGTGAAAAAAAGACTGTATCAAGTACGTATATTATAAGTACGTTTTACCAATAGAGGGTTTAAATGGTACCGGATATGCAGCTCGGCAAATAAAAGGTCAATTGATTTCACGATAAATTAAATCTCCATGATCCGATTATCGTGAGTGTTTTTTATCACGATAAGCGATAATATCGCTTATCGTCCCATCCCTACGTTACACATGTGCAAAAGGACTTTTCCTTCTAAGGCAGTGGTTCTCAACCAGTGGTCCGGGGACCACCAGTGGTCCTTGAGGAGGTTCCAGGTGGTCCCCAGCCTAAATGATGCTGATTTTTAAACGCCTGCATTATATCCTTGATCAATGTTTTTACAAGAAGTCTATACACAATCAGAGAATGTATAGACAGGGTTGCCGCACATTTTTACCAATGAATTTGCAAGACTTTTCCAGAATATTTAACCCAATTTCCATGAATATATAACAATAATTCAGCGCAATAATGAGTCGCTTACTCCTATGTGCAATGCCCAAAGATAGGCAGTGTAGCAAAAATAAAGCGTGCACGCTGCAAACTGTCCGTGGTGTGCATGCGGATCGTGCACGATGGACACGCAGGTGCCCACGTCAAAAGGAAAGAAAATCGTGTCAGGGAACCCTCAAAGTCGATTTATGGTGGCAGTAAATGAGTTAACAAAATCTATAACCAAAAATAATGCATAGCTATTTTTTCCCAGGACCTTCCAGGACCATTGATCAATTCCAAAACTTTTCCAGTACTGGAAAAATATTTTTCTAATTTCAAAATATATATAGAAGAATTGATTATTTTTGATCAACGTTTGCCTGTCACCTTAACGGCACCACATCATCAACACAGCATGAAATTGTGGACAAAGCCATATCCAGCAACGACAAAACATTCTCGGGGCCCTATTATGATCCAGGTCTTATGCCTTATGCCTTAACTTCTTTGCCTTTTTTTACTATTTTGTTTTTGTTTTTTAAATATTTCAAATAGCTGATCTGCAAGTTCACAACGTGCAGATGTAGATCAGCATTTGAAGTATTTAAAAATGTTTTTCAAAATAGTGAAAAAAAGGTAAAGAAGTTAAGGCATAAGCCATAAGACCTGGATCATAATAGGGCCTAAGTTTTAGGTCTGAGAGAGAATGAATGGATCTCATCAAATGCTGGTGAGCGACTCAAATGCCAAATAAATAATGGACCTTGATGCTGAAAACTAATGTTCTAAGACAGTGGTTCTCAAACTTCTCAAAGTGGATTCCAAGGACTTTGTGGGAATCCTTTAGGGCAGGGGTCTTCAACAGGGGGTCCAGGACACCCTAGGGGGTCCTCAGAGTTACTACAGGGGGTCCTTCAAATCTTTGTGTGATAGAAACGTTTTTCTCCTTTTTTATATTAACCACTTGAACCCTAATGTCCATATTCTGAGAACCTTAGCCAAAAATAGCAGATCTACAAGCTCACAGCGCCTCGTGCGAAAAAGAGCACACTAAGTACAGAGTGAAAGGTAAAGTTTATTAAGTACTAGCCCTTACCCGTTCAAAGATATGAGCTCCAAAATGATGTGCAGTGTGTGGGTTATGGGATGTGCACTGTGCACAAACCCGTTTCGTTTAATGGCTACAGAGATACTGTGTCCCCCCCCCAGCCCGCCCGCCCGCCCACCCGCCTGCACACACACCCGCCTGCCACACACACACACACACACACACACACACACACACACACACACACACACACACACACACACACACACACACACACACACACACACACACACACACACACACACAGAGAGAGCTGGTTAAACATGTTGCCTCATGCTAGATGCAGAATAGATGTGCCTCATGCTAGATGCAGAATATGAGCTCCGAAATTATGTGCAGTGTGTGGGTTATGGGATGTGCACTGTGCACACAGTATATGAGGGATGGAAAGTAACTTTAACTGGTGCTTGCATGCTAATATGTAGGAGCATCAATGTAAGAAATACCCGTTCCATTTAACGGCTACAGAGATACTGTGTACCGATCTGCATGATTTTTGGACAACATCTGTAACAGGGGCAGAAACCCCCCCCCCATTGACGGTTCAAGTGGTTAAATATCTGGAAACACAAATTGACATGAATCCAAAATACACTGATGATTGTGCTGTCAAACGACAAAACTATATGAAATCTGGGGGTCCCTGCTTCATCGCTCTCTCAACTAAGGGGTCATTGGCCTGAAAACGTTGAAGATCCCTGCTTTACGGGGTCTAAATTGACCCATACAAGTCTGTAACTCAATTGGAACCGAATTGGTTCCATTTGTACACTGTCAGAGTTATAGGGAGCAGTCGGAAGATACACGCACATCCCAGTGACTGCAAAAAAGTAAACTGAAGAAGAGGAGAATGAATCCGCACACTGTCTCTCAGCTCCCAAAATGTTATTAATTTTTGCCCGCTTTGTTAATAAAATTTTGGGAGCTGAGAGACAGTGTGCTGATTCATTCTCCTCTTCTTCTAGAGTTATAGGGAGACCTGGACATTTTGAGTTCTAAGGGATCGTTGACATGAAGCAGGGTTTGAGAGGCTATAGCTGTGGTCAGTGCTGTGTTGTGGGTCTGGGTGGCCCACGGCGGTCAGTGCTGTGTTGTGGGTGGCCCACGGCGGCGCCAGGCCAACGCATGAAGGCCCCTAAATGGAGAGCTGGAGTTGGTCTGAGGGCGGCATGCTGCTGCCGGCCGACCGGATAGCACCAAATCACCACTTATGGACGGGGCAGACACATTAGGTTGTGTCACATCAGATGAGCATGCAGCGCTGGTGCAGCAGTGCACGGGCGCACGCACACAGGGGCGTCACAAGGGGTAGGAAAGTGGGACTGAGTTACTAGGGCCCAAGGTGTTGGAGGGGCCTTAATTATTTTATACTTTAGCTATTGAAAAATAGCAGATATACAAGCTCACAGCGCGGCACCGAGTGCCGCGCTGCGAGCTTGTAGATCTGCTATTTTTGAAAAGTCGTGAAAATGTGTGCAAATCTTTGAACGTATGTATTTTTTAAGCGAACGTTTGTAACTCAAATTTTGCTTCTGGGGCGTCCCTGGAACTAAATATTTTGAGATGGGGGTCCGTGGCCAAATACATACCATTTTGGGGGTCCTTCACATGAAAAGGTTTGAGCTCCACTGACATCGAAACATAGGTTTTTAAAAAAAAAAAAACCTTAGAAGGATTTGAAATATTCAAAGATTTTAAAAATAGCAGATCTGCAAGCTCGCAGCGCGGCACTCGGTGCCGCGCTGTGAGCTTGTATATTTGCTATTTTTCAATAGTTAAAGCACAGGGGCCCCACAGTGAATCCTTGTACCCATGCAGGGCCCAGAATTTGGTGCGAGACCGTGCGACACCCCTGCACGCACACAAACACGCAGACTATAGTTCAGCACCAAGGATAGCGCCCTTATCACTCCCTCTCTCTCTCTCTCTCTCTCTCACCCCCACGGCATGCATGCACGCATGCACGTGTGCGGCAAATCCCAGAGCAGCATTTCTGATCCCGCCTTTTTGTGGTTCCGGGTAGTACAGTATATATAGGCCTATACCATACAGCTGACATGAAGGACATGAAAGATTGAGATGCCAGATGTTTTGGGATGATAGGTAGAGGTGGCTTTTCCCTTTAAGGATCTGCGAGAAACAGGAGGACGGGGGAGGAGGGGTATGAATGGGGTGGGGGGGGGCACTTCAGATACAGAGTCGACAGTGCATGGTTCTCAAGGTATACGGATCCGTTTGGTTCCATTTGTACCACACACTCAAGAGTTAAAAGCAGTGTTAAGATTGGGCTCCCGAGGATGAAAATAAATACAAATAACCAGGCTTAGAGAGGCAGAGGCAGAGGCCCTTCTAAAAGGTAATTTTGTTGAAAATATCGAAAATAGCAGACCTCCAAGCTCACAACGCGTCGCAGCGCGACGCATTGTGAGCTTGGAGGTCGGCTATTTTCAGTGCTTGATACCACACTGAACTAAGCATATAGGTAATCAAGTGAATACTGGAGATGTGGCGTAACGGCATGGATTTCTACACAGAGAGGGCAATTCTTTCAACATAAGATACTGGATTCAAGTTCAGGAGAGTTTGGACAAGGCAATTCTCTTGAACGCTGCCTTCTGTTATGGCCTGGAAAGATCGAGGGGGCATTTGCATTTCTTTCACCATAGTAAAAACTGCATTCATGGTCTGGAGAGGGCACTTTTTTACAGACCAGATAAAAGGGCAGGGGCTCAAGCCCCCTTTAATGTCTTTGTGTGCACGTGCCTGACAGGGACTCTCCATCCATGAGAGCTGCTGCTGCAGCAAGCATGAAGCCCGCATGTATGTAGACACCGCTGATGAATATAAAGACCGGTCACACACACACACACACGCACGCACGCACGCACGCGCACACACACACACACACACACACACACACACACACACACACACACACACACACACACACACACACACGCGCGCGCGCGCGCGCGCACGCGCACACGCACACGCACACACATCATAGCAGCAGCCCATCATAGATAGACACATAGCGCTGCTGGGATGATGTTTCCAACAGCCAAACCGCTCGACGATCGACGTCGTCGACGACGACGTTGATGATGATGAGAGAGAGAGAGAGAGAGAGAAACATTGCGTGCCTGGAAGAAAACACGGCGACGCGGACCGCAGTGCCTTCATTAATAGACTCCACGCTACATCAACCCTGTCTGTCTGCGAAGCCAAGCCAAGCCAAGCCAAGCCAGGGCTGCTTGCTTGCTTGCTGCTGCACAGCGGAAAATGGACGCCTTTGCGTCCGCGGCTGCTGCACCGTGCAAGAATAAGAATATAGCTGATTGAAACGTCTGGGACGGATTCACACACACACGCACACACACACACTCACGCGCGCGCACGCACACGCACACGTTCATGAACACATTATTAGGATATAGGCTATCGAAATCTAACACAATTAACCCCCCGGGTTCTCTTGTGACTAGCAGTCCATATAATTTAGTCAAAAACACCTGCAATAATGTGCCATTTAATAGATAAAGGTGATCGGTCTTTCGTTTGCATATAAATGGACATCAGCTGTACGCTAATAATACAATAAAACTACAGGCCCCTTGCAAACGGAACACCACGAAAATGTTGGCATATAAAGAAGTTAGGCTATTTTGTCATGGGGAAAAAAAACACATCCCATGAAATGCAGATAATAGCAGTGGTTTTCAACCAGTGGTCCGGGGACCACCAATGGCAGTGTGGCCATTGATGATGCCGGGGTTCCAGGTGGTCCCCATGCATGCAGCTAAAATGATGGAGAGTTGGTAACCAAATGGACCCTTAAATAGATCTGTAACTCTTCTTGAGAGCATTAAATATGAAACCAAAATGCCACGCAGGGTCCATTTGGTTTCATTTTACTGCTCTCATTCAAGAGTTAAAATACTGTTAAAACACCTGCGTTACGTAACGTGAAGGATACACAATCAGAATTGTTATTTTGGTCAACGTTTGCCTGACATATCATCTCTCTCCTACAACACACGGAATTGTGGACACAATCTTAGGCTATCCAACGATAACGACAGCCAGGCTATTCAATCAAATATTGTGGTCCGTGTGTCAAACGCTGAATACATATATTTGGACCCTGATGTGAAAAGGGCTGCATGAGAACCACTGCACTGTGTTAGGCTAATATAATAGTACATCCACATATACTGTAGGCTACTAGCCCCGATATTAGCTGGCTAAGTTGGCTATGTGTGAATCAACCCCGATGATGGTGATGATGATGATGAGGATGTTGCGTGCAAAGAAGCTGCAGAGGATGCATTGATAAGACCGGCTGCAAGGGTCGCTAATCTATCTCTATAAGCACACACACTGCACGGAGCGGTTATAATGTGATGTGATGATGTGAGCCTCCCCAAAAAAATAACCGCTTCTTGTTGTCATAATAAAGACGCGGTTTAAGAAATGCTCTTACCTGCTGCAGGCTTGTTGTTCCACACACACACACATGCACACACACACACACACACACACACACACACACAGCACGCGCACACAGACACACAGTCGAGAGAGGAGAGGAGAGGAGAGGAGAGCAGAGCGTCGCACTCTGGAGGAGGAGAGGAGCAGAACGGGAGATGGAGAGGAGAGGAGGAGAGGAGAGGACCAGTGGCGTCAGTTCAGCAAAAGCTAAGGTATGGCAACATGACTGTGTCTTGCACGCGCGCGCATGTTGCCATACCTATACAGCAACAGGCATTTAAATTAAGTACATTTTATTTGCGTACCAACCTGTATAAGATATATGGTACGGTACCTTGCCATACCCAATTGACGCCTCTGGGGTTGGTGGACGCGATGAATAAGGGTCTATCTATGGAGAAAATAAATGTGTGTGTGTGTGTGTGTGTGTGTGTGTGTGTGTGTGGGGGGGGGGGGGGTGTTCTGTTTGGAATTGGTGGTAGTGGTGGTCAAAAAAAAGGAGAGAAAAATAATTATAGCCTAATAACAAGACGCATTAGGCCTATTGGACCGAAATGATAACCATAAGGCACGCTACAATAAAAATAAAGTTTTAATGGATGATTAATGAATAAAGAATACAAAAAAAAAAAAAAAGACTATACACAAAACACGTCACTGACTGAACGTGAATTGCCATCCCCTCCTCCCCTACGGTCTTTGTGATGCCTGGATTTACGCCTCACACGCACACGCACACACACACACACGCACGCACGCACGCACGCGCACACACACACACACACACACACACACACACACACACACACACACACACACACACACACACACACACACACACACACACACACACACACACACACACACACACCACTCGAGCTTCCACATATAGGCACTAGGCAAGCAACTTATGTAGACTAGTAGGCTATCCCTCAATGATTGTATCATCATGGACAGTTAAACTAGACCAGGTCACCTGGTTGTGCCAGACCCGCAATGAAAACTAGTATGGCACTGAACTAACACATGAACACACAGGATTTTATAGTCTCAGCAACAAAGCGTAGTGAGCTTGTAGATCGGCTGTTTTCACTAGTATGGCACTGAACTAACACATGAACACACAGGATTTTATAGTCTCAGCAACAAAGCGTAGTGAGCTTGTAGATCGGCTGTTTTGACTAGTATGGCACTGAACTAACACATGAACACACAGGATTTTATAGGCTGAGCAGCTGGAAATGTTTGTGAGCTTGTAGATGGGCTGTTTTCACTAGTATGGCTGTGGGGCAAATGTTTTGCAGCACTGAACTAACACATGAACACACAGGAATTTATAGTCTCAGCAGCTCGTCAGCCAACTCAACTCAGCTGGTCCCGTACAGGTGACGGCACTCAAGGCAATCAGCCGAGCAAGGGAAGGGAGGGGCAGATGAGCAGTCAGAGGCAAACACAGGCACACTGAGGAAAAGAGGGACACTGAGGAAAAGAGGGACCGACCGACCGACCGACAGACCGACAGACCGACAGACCGACAGACCGACAAAGCCTTATGTAGGCCGACCCCCTGGGTCTGGCAAAAAGAGAGTATAGGCTATAGGCCAGTGGTTCTCAAACTTTTAAACTTAAGGTCTTCCCTTAACCCTTGACAGTATACAAATCGAACCAAATGGACCCATTTGGTCCATTTGTACACTGTCAGAGTAACAGATTTGTAAGGGCCAATTTCTACCCCACTAAAGGAACTATATAGAGAGTCCCCGGAATGGTAACCGGTAAACTCACCATAAAACCATCTCGCCCAGAACTCTAGACCAGTGGTTCTCAACCTTTTCAGGCCGTGACCCCCAAAATAAACATATTTAAACTGGGGACCCCCCCCCCCCCCCCCCCCCCACCCTGACGAGCACTAAGAGTTGAGGCATTGCATTTTGTATAACACGGTTTTATATTGTGAAAATAGCCGATCTACATGCTCACAACGCCTCTATTTTCTGCTATTTTCAAAATTTCTGTCTCTAATATTTGACAATTTGGCCAATGTTTAATTTGTCATTTTAGAGGTTTTAAGAAGTCCTTAAATTGTCACTTTAGAAATGTGCATATACCCTCTATACACTTAAACTTTATCTTTGTTTGTTTACTGTTGTGCGAGAAAACAACAATGCACATTAAGTTAATCATCTGGGGACCCCCCAAAATAATTTGGGGACCCCTCTAGGGGTGCCGACCCACAGGTTGAGAACCACTGGGCTAGACCGCACGCACAAATGTCCCATCCATCTTTACATGTATTTCAAGACAGAGACCTTGGACTGTGTATCACCTCCTCGCCAGGTCTTTCCCGCCAGGCGCTTTCCGTATTTACATCGTTCCCGAGTTGGCCAGCCCCCGACTAAACGCTCGGCCGCCCGAAGGGCGGGCTGGGCGGCCGAGCGTCTAGTAGTGTAATAAGTGTAATAGTGTAATAGGGCAATAACTTAGTCTGTTGTTTCCGCACGCCCTGTTGGTCGCTTCTCGCTCTTAGGGCGTCTTACTGGTAAATAGGCCTATAGTAGTGTCAAAATATTAACTCTGAGAGTGTCAAAATATTAAATCTGAAAAAGATTAGCTCTGCTAGTGTCAAATTGTTAACCCTGAAAACATGAGGCTACAGTATAAGCGTGTCAAAATGATAACTCTGAGAAACAGAGTGTCAAAACATGAACTCAGAGAGTGTAAAAATGTTGACGCAGAGTTAAATGACCACTAAGGATTGGTCTGTGCTGAATGGAAACACATTCCAGACTGGCCAAACCCCCTTTTTTTGTATTACCGGTATGTTTGACAAACGTGGATGGGGGACAATAATATTTACTATTCTGTTCATATCGTGACATAACTCGGACGGCGCTGAATCGGCTCATGCAACCTTCGCACCACTCGACACGGCAACTCGCTTGCTACCGCTCGCTCAGCGGAGTCTCGCCTCCGTCGCGGTTCCTTTGGCGTGAGCAGCAGCGTCGGGTAACCCAAGGCTGGGAAACCCAAGCTAGTGGTTTCAAATCCCACTCGGGGAATCACTTTTTTTTTCATTCTTCTTAGACCACTAGAGGGTGCAATTTGAATGACTTATGAGGCGCTTTCTGTGTCATGGTGACATCACACAGTGGGGGACATGACAGGGTATCATGGGTCTGACGCCAAACAGCCCAAAACAAACTAATTAGGGTTGTGCTTGGTCTCCCTCCTCTGACCCACCTTACCGAGCATCACCACGAAAGCGTGGGGTGGCTCAAAGTAGCTGACAGAGTACAGCATCTTGCAATGGGCCTGGTGTACAAGATACACTACACCTCCAAGATTCCCATGTACTTGACAAACTACTTCTTAAAGGTCAAGGATGTTCACGATCATAACACCAGAGGCAGCTCCACTAATCATCATCAGCGTAGATTTAACACTAAACAAGGCGCTAACTCGTTCTCCTGCTATACCATCAACATGTGGAACGCCCTTCCACAAGCCCTAAAGGAGAGCAAATCCCTAGCCTCCTTCAAAATTGGTATGAAAAGTCACCTTCAGACAGCAGCTACCCGTGACTTGTAAATAGACTAAGCCCCCATGCTCCCCCCCCCCCCTTTTTCTTTGTATTCTGCCTTTTGTATTTGATGTTATGCTTTTGAAACTGATATTATCCTAGATAAAGTACTATGTTCTATCCGTCTGTCTTTCAATGTTATATGAGATACTTAAAGTGTGGTTCCTGTGGAAATAAGCCTCGGCTTTCTAGGATCTCCTTTTAGTTGACCTTGTACCAGTGATTTGTACTGTCATGAAACTGTACTTTTTTCTATTGCAAACTTCTAATAAATTCTTCAATCAATCAAAAAACGCAGTGGGGGTGAGAACACGTTTTCTGCATAGATGGTTTGCCTCTGTGAATCACCGTTAGGGTATGTGTAGGCTAGGTATTTTAGACTTATAGTTAGTGGCGAGATGACTCAACCTATTCAATACTATTTGGTGAGAATACAAAATCTCGGAGGAGGCGAGATTTCCACCACCGTTAGGGTGACATTTCCTGGGCGACGCTACACTGCATTCCAGGGCGAGTGCATGGATTGTTGGCGACTCTTCTGGTATTCCCTGGTATTCTCCAGGGACGTTCAGAGAATGTTAGAGATGCTATTTTCGGTGTGTGAAATCACACTGAACTAAGCATAACCAAGTCAATACTGGAGATGTGGCGTAACGGCATGGATTTCTACACAGAGATGGCAATTCTTTCAACATAAGATGCTGCATTCAAGTTCAGGAGAGTTTGGACAAGGCAATTCTCTTGAATGCTGCCTTCTGTTATGGCCTGGAAAGAGGGCATTTGCATTTCTTTCACCATAGTAAAAACTGCATTCATGGTCTGGAGAGGGCACTTTTTACAAACCAGATAAAAGGGCAGGGGCTCAAGCCCCCTTTGATGTCTATGTGTGCACGTGCCTGCAGTCTAGCCATGGGTTCTATTCTTTGAAGGTTTTGAGAGTGTGTTGGTTGAGCCCATATGAACTAGAGGGGGGGGGGGGGGGGGGGGGGGGGGACTGGGAGAACTGGTCAGCTCGGCCATGTGCTTATTGGAGCGTGCAGTGGGAGCCGTTATTGCGCCCTTTTGCGCACGCATGTGGAGCGTTCGTTTGTAAACAGTCTATTAGCCCGTGACATGGTTCTCTCTCTCTCTCTCTCTCTCTCTCTCTCTCTCTCTCTCTCTCTCTCTCTCTCTCTCTCTGTGTGTGTGTGTGTGTGTGTGTGTGTGTGTGTGTGTGTGTGTGTGTGTGTGTGTGTGTGTGTGTGTGTGTGTGTGTCTGTCTGTTTCTGCACGTCGATATTTTTGCTCAATGTATCGAGAGAGAGAAAGCACCACTGGGGTCTTTTCTCACCCCTTATGATGATGATGATGGTCGCGTGTTCATCCGCTGTTCTCTTGGGGGGGAGGGGAGGGTGGGGGGAGTGAGAACGCAGCTCCCCTCCGCCGCAGAGAGAGAGAGAGAGAGAGAGAGAGAGAGAGAGAGAGAGAGAGAGAGAGAGAGAGAGAGAGAGAGAGAGAGAGCATCACTTTGCATGGGGATAAGAGTAAGATAATGATTCGGGTTACCGTGGTTTCGTTGAAGAGGGGATGTGTCGTTGTTTATTATTATGCACGTGCAGCGGGGCTAATTATGTAACCAGTTATTAGCCTACACTATGCATGGAGATACAGCCCTACAAGGGGAGTCGGGGTACAGCGCGTGCACACACACACACACACACACACACACACACACACACACACACACACACACACACACACACACACACACACACACACACACACACACACACACACACACACACACACACACACAAGTACGCACAGAATGAGTAGACACCAATGACCTTCAGTGGCTTTGCTCGCTTGCGCGCCGCGCGCACACACACACACACACACACACACACACACACACACACACACACACACACACACACACACACACACACACACACACACACACACACACACACACACACACACACACACACACACACACACACACACAGACATGGGAGATGAGGGAGAGCGGTAGCGAGCTAATACAGAGTGACAGGTCTTTCATGCGGTAATGGTGATGGTGAAAAGAGAGACCCACTCAAGCCCTATTGTCGTGCACGCACGCACGCACGCACACACACACACGCACACACACACACACACACACACACACACACACACACACACACACACACACACACACACACACACACACACACACACACAAAGTGGTCATGCATATCTGGTCTAGTTTTCAGCAGCATGCATGCAGTTCACACTTCATTTGTCTGGAATGTGTTTCCATTCAGCACAGACCAATCCTTAGTGGTCATTTAACTCTGCGTCAACATTTTGACACTCTCCGAGGACTCTTAGAGTCAGTGGTGTAAAGTAAGTACTTTTACTTAAGTACTGTACTTCAGTACAGTTTTGAGGTATTGTTACTTTACTTGAGTATTTCCAAATTCCAATACTTTCACTTCTACTCCACTACATCTGGGATCCAAATATTGTACTTTTACTCCACTACATTTATTTGAAAACTAGTTACCAGTTACTTTGCTGATATAAATTATAAATGTTAAAACATACATAAACCACTTTAGCCCTATTTTATACCTTGGCTATTTGAAAATAGCCGATCCACAACACAAGCTCACAACGCGTCGGGTTGTCGGGTCGGGTCGAGGCCGGGCACTGCACTTCGTGCGTGCAGCGGCGGTGAACGCCAGTGCCGAATCCGAAGCCGGTGGGACGAACAGTTCTCGAGATATGCGGATTACATACTCACAGAGATTTCTCGCATTTATTGTAAGATTACGCACCTATCATACTATTACACTTATTACCCTATTACACTTATTTGACTATTATACTATTGCCCTATTATACTATTATTATACTATTACACTTATTGCCCTATTACACTATTACACTTATGACCCTATATGACGCTATTACACTTATTGCCCTATTACACTATTACACTTATTACCCTGTTACTAGCCTCGGAAACCCAGGCTTTTATTTTGGTGATAGGAAGAAAAATAAAAGCCTGGGGTAACCTGCTGCAATTTCTGTCATAGGAAGTGGGAGGCGGGCCATGGCACAGATCGTGAACCAATAGGATCCAGCGGCTGTTTTCAGCCGGTGGATCCGCCCCCTCTAGACCAAAATCAGCCTGTGTTAGGGAAGGCTACCCTGTTACACTATTACACTTATTACCCTATTACACTATAACACTTATTACACTATTAAACTATTACACTTATGACCCTATGACGCTATTACACCTATTATACTATTACACTTATTACACCTATTATACTATTACACTTATTACTCTATGACACTATTACACTTATTACCCTATTACACTATTACACTTATTACACTATTAAACTATTACACTTATGACCCTATGACGCTATTACACCTATTATACTATTACACTTATTACCCTATGACACTATTACACTTATTGCCCTATTACACTATTACACTTATTACCCTAATACATTATTACAGTTATTGCCCTATTACACTATAACACTATAACACTTATTACACTATTACACTTCTTACCCTAATACACTACAGTTATTGCCCTATTACACTATAACACTTATTACACTATTACTCTATTACAATTGTTGCCCTATTACACATATTACACTATAACACTTATTACACTATTACACTATCACACTTATTGCCCTATTAAAATGTTGGTGTGACAGCAAAGTGTGATGGGAAAAATAGTGTGACGGGAAAAAAAAACTGCTGCACGTAGTAAATTGCTCCCTGACGGTTGCAATAACCACGCTGCTCGAGATTTTCATGTCAAGGACCCCCACATTGGTATTTAGGCCTATGCATTTTGCTGCAGATTTTGTGCCAGGGGAAATAATGTGTTGTTATTTTTTCAAATGTATTCCAAACATTTCAAAATATTACAAAAAATGTTTCCAAAATAGTCGCATTGTACTTGTGCAATTTTGTATATATCGTTGTTGTCGGGCAAATTAACCCTCTTAACTCCATATTTTAACTCTTTGTTTTTTTCCAAAATGCATGTTCTTACTTCATCATGCATAAAGTCACACAAAAGCATTAAAAGTAGCAGATCGGCGCTGATATCTTCGACATATTAGTAGCTTACTTTTGCAGCATTCTTCTGTTATTTTACTCAAGTAAAATTGTACATGCAGGAAACGAGTGTCTTGATTTCTACATTGTGATATTTATACATTTACTTAAAGAATCACACCCATGATGATGATGATGTCATAGAACAGGGATAAATACTGATGACATCAGCATGACATCAGTAACCTATGACATCTGTATTTGATAGGCTTGGATATCGTACAACATCATGGATTTGATACCATGGAAAAACACATGGACAAACACGCATTGGAGAGGTTAGCACCACTCAAAGAATAAAAATCAAACCAAGGTAGAAGTGAGCGGTGGTGCATGGCCCTGTGTGTAGCAGTTCATTTCAGGGTCGCGCACATGTGTGTGCGCGTGTGCGTGCGCGTGTTTGTGTGTGTGTGTGTGAGTGTGTGTGCTTGTGAGTGTGCGTGTGTGTGCGTGTGTGTGCGTGTGTGTGCGTGTGTGTGTGTGTGTGTGTGTGTGTGTGTGTGTCTCAACAGCGCCACTTGGTCACCAGCGGTATTGCAGCTCAGACTACAAAGTAACATGGATAGATAGTAACACACAGTGGCACAGTCAGTAGTGCTGTCGCCTCACAGCTAGAACGTCCTGGGTTCGATTCCCGAAGGGGATGCTGTGGGTGCTAGGAGGCGTGTTCTCTCCTCCGCGTCATCAGTGCCCATACCCTATAGGTGGGTTTGGCAAAAGGGCCTTTCTGTGTGGAGTTTGCAGCATGTTCTCCCCGTGTCTCCTAGGGTAGGTACCCTCACAAAAAACATGCAGAAATCCTGGTCGCCTGATGGAGGGGAAAGGAACTGGTTGGAATAACGTGTTCCTCCCATGCGCTACGTCCAACCGGGGAAACTCCCCCGTCAGGTGAAAAGAAGCGACTTGGACTCCTCATGCATAGAAGGAAGCATGAGGTCAGTCTGTTGTCTCCCAGGTTGGCAGAGGGATTGTAAGGAGATGGTGTCACCATTGCTCAAAAATTAAATCTGAGTAGGTTATCTCAGCACAATACAATACATGTTCTCTGTCTCTCACTGAGACAGTGTGTTGTCAGGTACAGTACGACACTGTCACCCACTGGTTCACAAGTAGTACTTCAGTGAAGGTCTTCATACCAGGCCGAATAAATACATTTATTTTGGATCAAAACTATATGGGCTGATGCCTTAATTCGCACTGCAGATGTTCTGAATAATCAACCTTGCACTGAATACAAATTATGTAGCTTGAATTTGACACAGCAGAGAAGGGCAGCATTTTAAATACATAGGCCTATTTAAAAAAACCTGTTTGTAATTTGCTATTTGTATTTGGCTGCGAAGGGAAAAAATAGATGTAATTTGTATTTGTATTTTAAATACATAAAACGTTATTATGACTATGGGGAGGACTTGCTTTAAAAATATTGACGTTTTAAAGCGCAAATTATAAGGTACATGTTATTGTTTAATGTTCAATGTTTGCTAGATTTTACAGATATTTACAAAATATATCAATATTATAGTGAAATTAACAGCTACATTAGACTAGAGCTTGCAGATCAGCATACAGTATGATTCAGATCGACAACGTCACAAATAAGCCTGTAGATCTGTTATTTTGAACAAATATAATTTTACTATGGTACCGTAAGCAACATTTTGATGTCAATACTTTTGTACGTTTGCTAATGTAACATTTTAACAATTCATGCCTTTTATCGTAACTTAGTACTTTATTGTGGTACTGATACTTTTACTTGAACAATAGAAAGAAAGAAAGAAAGAAAGAAAGAAAGAAAGAAAGAAAGAAATTATTGAGTAGGCTACTTTTTCTGGGAGAAAGAAAGAGCTTAAAGACAAGGAATGGTTTAGACTGCAGTCACACAGTGACATCTAGTGGTCATATGACAGTGTTGCTGTGGTATGAAACATTTACTGTTTTACTGCAGAGCAGGGGTTCTATTAAAGTGCCATGGCACCCTAGGGTGCTGTGATGCAAGTCCAGGGATACTTAATAATAATCGTGTCATGTTGATATAAAACATGAATCAAACATTTACCTGCAACAGAGCGGCATGGCGATGTGTTTCAAGCCAGATTGTTCAAAGCATACATGGCGTTCCCGTGTTCCTTTTAAGGACGTCCGGTCTGAAGCCCCGCCCACTGTTTCCGGTCCGCTTGGTTGCGTGTGTGTGTGTGTGTGTGTGTGTGTGTGTGTGTGTGTGTGTGTGTGTGTGTGTGTGTGTGTGTGTGTGGTCAAAGACACGCACACGCACGCATGTTCTGTTGATGTTACAGTTTTGGAAACACTGTTTTTGGAAACACTGTTTCCAAAACTGTGGGTCTGGACCCATTTGTGGGTCACGGACCAATTCTTATGGGTCACACTCACAACTCACAACTCGAGTGAAAATCCAATTTTCTTTTCCAACAGAGAAAAATAGGCCTACATGTGAATTTAAAAATGTTATTACAACAAACACATCTAAGAAATGTTGGGTCCAGGGCAAACGTCTAGTGTCTCTTTTTTGGTCTGGATGTTTAGGAAGCGCTTAGAGGACAGTGAAGAAGTACTCGAACTTTTTAAATTAAATTAAATTAGGCAATAAACGTTTTATTGAAGTAAAATTAGTGATAATATGAAAAATAGTGTTACAGTAAGCAGCAGTAATGCAGTCGCTAAATCGCACTGTTGTGAAGAAAAAAAGAGTTGAGCCAGAAGGCAAAGCTCTCTGTCTACCGAGCAATCTTCGTTCCTACTCTCACCTATGGTCATGAAGTGTGGGTCATGACCAAAGGTATAAGGTTGCGGGTGCAAGTGGCCGAAATGGGTTTCCTCAGACAGGTGGCTGGTATCTCCCTAAGAGATAGGGTGATAAGTTCAGTCACCCGAGAGAGAATTGGAGTAGAACCGCTGCTCCTGCACTTGGAAAGGAGTCAGCTTAGGTGGTTCGAGTATCTAATGCGGATGCCCCCGAGCACCTACCTAGGAAGGTCCTCGATGCATGTCCCACTGGGAGGAGACCCTGTGGCAGACCAAAGACCAGATGGAAGGATTATATCTCCAAACTGGCTTCATGGGAACGCTTCGGTATACTCCCTGAGGGAGTGGAGGAAGTTGCTCGGGATAAGGAAATCTGGAAGTCTCAGTTGGAACTGTTACCCCTGCGACCCGATTCCGGATAAGCGGTTGAAGATGGATGGATGGATGGATGGATGGATGGACGGATGGATGACACAGTAGATCCACTAAAGACAGTGGAATAATGGTGTGATGACACAGTAGATCCACTAGAGGCAGCAGTAAACATTCAGTTTATTGTACGCTGTTTGGCTCATTGTTTGTCACCTGTATGTCCTCTGCAGTGCTGACACTGTGTAATAGTGACACACGGCGCCTACAAATTCACGCCCCCTATTGTGACAGCAGCCCCACTTAGGGTAAGGGAGAACGGAGTACTGCAGCTGCCAATGCAATCCCAATGTAGCCTCGTGTAGCCAGGCTTACTCATTTGCGAAGAGAAAAAGCTTGTTACGACCATAGGCTGAAACGGCATGAAACGGTGCTACTTCCGCCGGGAGAATTTCACCGGAAGACTGCATAACTTCTGTTAACCGCAGCACTTCCGCCACTTCCGGTGTCTGCAGGTTCATGCCATTTACGTCGCCTATTGTGGCCAGGGTGATCCCAATGAGAGGCATCGTGAAATATCATAATTTGAGTGGTTGACTACTGAGGCCATAGCGACTTTTTGTGTCCCATGTGTTTAATTTGGCTTTTTTAAAGTGGCATATTTGTCATACTACCTACAATATACTTTAATATAAATTACTTCATCAGTGAGTCAGAAGTGCTAGCATTGGATATATTAAGTTTAAGTGGTCGCATGGTACACACGTGATGAACCCTTGAGGTTTTCAATACCCACATACGCTTGTCTCTCATGTATAATTAGGCTATTTATTTTTGGAAAAAATATCGCATCTCGCTCTCGAGTCTTGCAGGTTATTTTTGGATTAATACTAACCCGGCTAAATCCACTCTGTAGTTGAAAATGTAAGGATCTTCAAAGTCGGCGTTTCGACTCTGCTCTGTTAACATTATGGGTAATCCATTCAAGACATGGCAAATTAAATGTGACACACATCATGTACAGCTTTGACAAAGAAAGAATATGAGTAGCTACTTTTCCTTTGTACTGGAAGTAAGGTATATTTTGATGCCACTAATTTTACTCACGTAAAATTGTGAATACAGAACTTTAACTTTTAGTATGATTGCATGAGTCTCTATACAAATGAGTCTCTATTCCCCACAATGCAGATGCTGGGGTTTAAATGGTTAAGATGGCCACTTGACAGAAAGGTGTGGTGCATTAAAGTTTGCACTTTTTGCACAGTGGATTAAAATAAAATAAAAAATAAAAAATTATATATATATATATATATATATATATATATATATATATAAACACACACACACACACACACACACACACACACACACACACACACACACACACACACACACACACACACACACACACACACTGTATATACATACATGTATATATATATATATATATATATATATATATATATATATATATATGTGTGTGTGTGTGTGTGTGTGTGTGTGTGTGTGTGTGTGTGTGTGTGTGTGTGTGTGTGTGTGTGTGTGTGTGTGTACTGGTACTTTAACTGATTAATTGCGATTGATTAATTAATTACAGAAAATTAACGCGATTAAAACAATGTACGCATTTTAATCGCACTTAGTTTTTGCACCACAGAACCTTGAGTTTCGGGCATACCGATCATAGCAATGCACCAACCAAGAACAGACAACAAACGCAAAGGGAGAAGTAGTTTTTGCTTGGCCCAGTGGATGCGAAATTTAGATTTAAAAAACTCACTTGTTGATTCACTCATACAACAAAATGTGTTTTACTTGAAAAAAAAAGCTTCTCGGGTCAAATATTAATATGCGATTAAAACGCGATTAATTTCGATTAATTAATTACAAAGCCTGTAATTAATTCGATTATTTTTTTAATCGCATCCCAGCCCTAATATATATATTACTGTATAATAAATACTTTCATTACATATGATTTTAGGTAGAAAATGTAAAAATGTCCATAGTCTTTTTTCTTTAATTCATTTATGTTGCTACTTGAACAGAAGTTCCAATATTCCTCATCAACAACATTCCCCTTCTGCTACATTCCCCTCTTTACATCACTGTGGCTTCCATCCAATGCATTTGTGCTGCATGAGTGACTGCTGTCGTCTGTAACTTGAGTAAGTATTTAAGGAAGGATAAAAAAAAAATCAAAAAAATCAGTGGTGGACAGAGCTGTACTTATATTGTACTTTTGATTTAAATGTAGTGGAAATAGCATATCGACGACAAGCTCACAACGTGTCACATCGCAATGCATTATGAGCTTGTAATCTCTGCTTTGACTCAGGTACACTGGAGTTGATTACTTAGTCCAGTGGTCCTCAACCTTTTCAGTCTGTGACCCCCAAAATAACCATATTTTAACTGAGGACCCCCCCACCCTGACGAACACTAACAGTTGAGGCATTACATTTTGTATAACACGGTCGAGGCGTTGTGAGCATGTAGATCTGCTATTTTCACAATTTCTGCCTCTAATACGTGACAGTTTGGCCAATGTTTAATTTGTAATTTTTTGAAAAGTCCTTAAATTGTCACTTTAGAAATACCCTCTACACACTTAAACTTTATGTTGGTTTGTTTACTGTTGAGAGAGAAAACAATGTTTCACATTAAGATAATTATCTGGGGAGCCCCCAAAATAATTTGGGGACCCCTCTGGGGGTCCCGACCCACAGGTTGAGAACCACTGACTTAGTCCACCACTGATTAAAGGTAATGGAACAAGAAGACCCAGAGCTCGATATGACAGTAGCCAGTAGAGGGCGCCAAACTCACTCTACTGGCCATCGTTGAACAAAGTCCATCAGACTGCAACGTGAACAAAACTGCATTCATCTGATGTGAGAGTGTGTGTATTTCTGGTGTCTTGTTGTGGCGTCTTTAGAGTCTATCAGAGGGTCGAAACTCAGTCACACCGTGCCAAAAGCTTCATTCATCAGTTACAGTAAGGACAACAGCAAATATACAAGAATTCAATATGCAATCCCTATGTACAATAAAGTTAGAAATCTCTTAAGACAAATATGTAACACAGTAAAGTCCATTTCTTCACACACACATATATATATATATATATATATATATATATATATATATATATATATATATATATATATATATATATACTGTATATATCTCGTCTCTGTCGGATGGAAACTTCACATGTCCAAAACTTTTTTAGGATTCAAATAACATAAAATAAATGGGATAAGGACTTTTGATGGTTTTGTATTTTTGATCAAGTAGGCATTAATTTACGAGAAGAAAAAGTTACAATATGAAGATAAGAGGTTTCTGCCTGACAGCTACTATATGTATACTGTATACTTTTTTATCTCATACCCTGTCGATGCTGTCGGACCAGAAAAACCTTGTATCTCCATATCTCAAATTGAATTATTTTCAAACGATAAAAAAAAACGGAACGGCTTCTTTGGACATACAAGGTTTCCAACCTGGACGGCGACGCTATATGTATTATTAATATATAAACGATAACATTCATGTACAGTGAGCTTATTTCAGAAGTATAACTCTATTGTTAAGTCAGAATTGTAATATTTCCTATTGGTATAACAATGATAGTAACAGTAACAATAATAACCATTGTGGACGTTGTTGCAGGTATAGAGTTATGAACTATAGGAGTGGACGGCGTAAGTCAGGGACGTACATAACGTTGTTTCCCCCCCTCCCCCCCAAGCCCCCCCCCCCACACACCCACATAATCCTCAGTAACAAAGTAATGGTTGTACAGTCTCTTCGTGTATAAAACTATGTGTGTATCACATCATACTCGGTCCATTTATAATGAGATGGTGCTTTCAGTGTGTCGGACATTTTCCGTGTGCATACGAACCCACCCCCCCCCCCCCCCCCCCCCCTCCACCCTGCTCCATTCCCTGATGCAGCACTGCAGTATCTTCTCATAGTACTGCATCCCCCCCTCTGCCTCTCTCTCTCTCTCTCTCGCTCTCTCTCTCCTCCCCCTCCCGCCCTTTCTTTCCCTCTCTCCACTGGTGCCTCCTCCCATATTGCTCCGACTGCTGTATACTGTAGCCTCCAAAGTCTCTCTTATTTCTTTCTCTCTCTCTCTCTCTCTCTCTCTCTCTCTCTCTCTCTCTCTCTCTCTCTCTCTCTCCAAGACAGTGGTTCTCAAGGTGGTCCTTGAAAGGGGTTCCAGGGGGTCCCCACTCCCCCGTCCAAAATGATTCAGAGTACAAATGGAACCAAACAGAACCCTCGATCAGAGTCTGCGGTGAAGAGCTATCCACCGCGAATTTTAGGTGGAAAGCTTTCCACTTCAAGTCAGAAAATAAGTGAAGGCCATCATAGTCCGTCACGGTGGAGTCCTATTCACTGTGACTGACTGGTCTAGATCGACCAATCAGTGAACGGGGTGAAGAGCCTATCTGTCTGATAGTAAAAACAGAGAGATGTGTCGGGACTCGCGGTGGAAAGCTCTTCACCGCGAGGAATGACGTAACGTTGTAGTTTCATGACTCAAAAAGACTACACCGCGGTGCCGACTCTGATCGAGGCTTAACGGGTCCCGTTTGGTTCCATTTGTACACTCTCAGTTTGGTTCCATTTGTACACTCTCAGTTTGGTTCCATTTGTACACTCTCAGTTTGGTTCCATTTGTACACTCTCAGTTTGGTTCCATTTGTACACTCTCAGTTTGGTTCCATTTGTACACTCTCAGTTTGGTTCCATTTGTACACTCTCAGTTTGGTTCCATTTGTACACTCTCAGTTTGGTTCCATTTGTACACTCTCAGTTTGGTTCCATTTGTACACTCTCAGTTTGGTTCCATTTGTACACTCTCAGTTTGGTTCCATTTGTACACTCTCGGGAGTGAAATGAACAACAGTGTAAATACTATATGGTGGCGTTATCTTTTATCAAACGGGGTTCTCTGGGTTCATAATGTGTCACTTTTGGGGTGCTTGACATTTGAGAACCACTGCTATGAAGAAACAGCCTTTCTCATGGGTCCTTACTCCTC
>NC_137811.1:67393668-67401168 GCF_963921795.1 Nannobrachium achirus | reverse complement strand
CACCAGGCTGAGACCTGTTGTATAGACACACACATACACACATTTATACTGGATATGTAGAGGACCAGGCCTACCACCAGGCTGAGACCCTATTGTATAGACACACACATACACACATTTATACTGGATATGTAGAGGACCAGGCCTACCACCAGGCTGAGACCTGTTGTATAGACACACACATACACACATTTATACTGGATATGTAGAGGACCAGGCCTACCACCAGGCTGAGACCTGTTGTATAGACACACACATACACACATTTATACTGGATATGTAGAGGACCAGGCCTACCACCAGGCTGAGACCTGTTGTATAGACACACACATACACACATTTATACTGGATATGTAGAGGACCAGGCCTACCACCAGGCTGAGACCTGTTGTATAGACACACACATACACACATTTATACTGGATATGTAGAGGACCAGGCCTACCACCAGGCTGAGACCTGTTGTATAGACACACACATACACACATTTATACTGGATATGTAGAGGACCAGGCCTACCACCAGGCTGAGACCTGTTGTATAGACACACACATACACACATTTATACTGGATATGTAGAGGACCAGGCCTACCACCAGGCTGAGACCTGTTGTATAGACACACACATACACACATTTATACTGGATATGTAGAGGACCAGGCCTACCACCAGGCTGAGACCTGTTGTATAGACACACACATACACACATTTATACTGGATATGTAGAGGACCAGGCCTACCACCAGGCTGAGACCTGTTGTATAGACACACACATACACACATTTATACTGGATATGTAGAGGACCAGGCCTACCACCAGGCTGAGACCTGTTGTATAGACACACACATACACACATTTATACTGGATATGTAGAGGACCAGGCCTACCACCAGGCTGAGACCTGTTGTATAGACACACACATACACACATTTATACTGGATATGTAGAGGACCAGGCCTACCACCAGGCTGAGACCTGTTGTATAGACACACACATACACACATACATTTATACTGGATATGTAGAGGACCAGGCCTACCACCAGGCTGAGACCTGTTGTATAGACACACACATACACACATTTATACTGGATATGTAGAGGACCAGGCCTACCACCAGGCTGAGACCTGTTGTATAGACACACACATACACACATTTATACTGGATATGTAGAGGACCAGGCCTACCACCAGGCTGAGACCTGTTGTATAGACACACACATACACACATTTATACTGGATATGTAGAGGACCAGGCCTACCACCAGGCTGAGACCTGTTGTATAGACACACACATACACACATTTATACTGGATATGTAGAGGACCAGGCCTACCACCAGGCTGAGACCTGTTGTATAGACACACACATACACACATTTATACTGGATATGTAGAGGACCAGGCCTACCACCAGGCTGAGACCTGTTGTATAGACACACACATACACACATTTATACTGGATATGTAGAGGACCAGGCCTACCACCAGGCTGAGACCTGTTGTATAGACACACACATACACACATTTATACTGGATATGTAGAGGACCAGGCCTACCACCAGGCTGAGACCTGTTGTATAGACACACACATACACACATTTATACTGGATATGTAGAGGACCAGGCCTACCACCAGGCTGAGACCTGTTGTATAGACACACACATACACACATTTATACTGGATATGTAGAGGACCAGGCCTACCACCAGGCTGAGACCTGTTGTATAGACACACACATACACACATTTATACTGGATATGTAGAGGACCAGGCCTACCACCAGGCTGAGACCTGTTGTATAGACACACACATACACACATTTATACTGGATATGTAGAGGACCAGGCCTACCACCAGGCTGAGACCTGTTGTATAGACACACACATACACACATTTATACTGGATATGTAGAGGACCAGGCCTACCACCAGGCTGAGACCTGTTGTATAGACACACACATACACACATTTATACTGGATATGTAGAGGACCAGGCCTACCACCAGGCTGAGACCTGTTGTATAGACACACACATACACACATTTATACTGGATATGTAGAGGACCAGGCCTACCACCAGGCTGAGACCTGTTGTATAGACACACACATACACACATTTATACTGGATATGTAGAGGACCAGGCCTACCACCAGGCTGAGACCTGTTGTATAGACACACACATACACACATTTATACTGGATATGTAGAGGACCAGGCCTACCACCAGGCTGAGACCTGTTGTATAGACACACACATACACACATTTATACTGGATATGTAGAGGACCAGGCCTACCACCAGGCTGAGACCTGTTGTATAGACACACACATACACACATTTATACTGGATATGTAGAGGACCAGGCCTACCACCAGGCTGAGACCTGTTGTATAGACACACACATACACACATTTATACTGGATATGTAGAGGACCAGGCCTACCACCAGGCTGAGACCTGTTGTATAGACACACACATACACACATTTATACTGGATATGTAGAGGACCAGGCCTACCACCAGGCTGAGACCTGTTGTATAGACACACACATACACACATTTATACTGGATATGTAGAGGACCAGGCCTACCACCAGGCTGAGACCTGTTGTATAGACACACACATACACACATTTATACTGGATATGTAGAGGACCAGGCCTACCACCAGGCTGAGACCTGTTGTATAGACACACACATACACACATTTATACTGGATATGTAGAGGACCAGGCCTACCACCAGGCTGAGACCTGTTGTACAGACACACACATACACACATTTATACTGGATATGTAGAGGACCAGGCCTACCACCAGGCTGAGACCTGTTGTATAGACACACACATACACACATTTATACTGGATATGTAGAGGACCAGGCCTACCACCAGGCTGAGACCTGTTGTATAGACACACACATACACACATTTATACTGGATATGTAGAGGACCAGGCCTACCACCAGGCTGAGACCTGTTGTATAGACACACACATACACACATTTATACTGGATATGTAGAGGACCAGGCCTACCACCAGGCTGAGACCTGTTGTATAGACACACACATACACACATTTATACTGGATATGTAGAGGACCAGGCCTACCACCAGGCTGAGACCTGTTGTATAGACACACACATACACACATTTATACTGGATATGTAGAGGACCAGGCCTACCACCAGGCTGAGACCTGTTGTATAGACACACACATACACACATTTATACTGGATATGTAGAGGACCAGGCCTACCACCAGGCTGAGACCTGTTGTATAGACACACACATACACACATTTATACTGGATATGTAGAGGACCAGGCCTACCACCAGGCTGAGACCTGTTGTATAGACACACACATACACACATTTATACTGGATATGTAGAGGACCAGGCCTACCACCAGGCTGAGACCTGTTGTATAGACACACACATACACACATTTATACTGGATATGTAGAGGACCAGGCCTACCACCAGGCTGAGACCTGTTGTATAGACACACACATACACACATTTATACTGGATATGTAGAGGACCAGGCCTACCACCAGGCTGAGACCTGTTGTATAGACACACACATACACACATTTATACTGGATATGTAGAGGACCAGGCCTACCACCAGGCTGAGACCTGTTGTATAGACACACACATACACACATTTATACTGGATATGTAGAGGACCAGGCCTACCACCAGGCTGAGACCTGTTGTATAGACACACACATACACACATTTATACTGGATATGTAGAGGACCAGGCCTACCACCAGGCTGAGACCTGTTGTATAGACACACACATACACACATTTATACTGGATATGTAGAGGACCAGGCCTACCACCAGGCTGAGACCTGTTGTATAGACACACACATACACACATTTATACTGGATATGTAGAGGACCAGGCCTACCACCAGGCTGAGACCTGTTGTATAGACACACACATACACACATTTATACTGGATATGTAGAGGACCAGGCCTACCACCAGGCTGAGACCTGTTGTATAGACACACACATACACACATTTATACTGGATATGTAGAGGACCAGGCCTACCACCAGGCTGAGACCTGTTGTATAGACACACACACAGGGGACTGCCCATAAGTCCTAAATCTCATTAGTCCTACATGTCATTAGTCCTACTTTGGTTAGCGTTAGGTGTTAGGGTTAGGTTTAGCAGGGTTCCCACTTCCTGGAAATATTTTGAAATTACAAAAATATTTTTCTAGTACTGGAAAAGTTTTGGAATTGATCGAGGGTCCTGGAAGGTCCTGGAAAAAATAGCCATCCATTGTCTTTGGTTATTAATTTTGTTAATGCCTCTGAAATGACAAATTAAACATGGGCCAAATTGTCAAATATTAGAGGCAGAAATTGTGAAAATAGCAGATCTACATGCTCACAGAGGCGTTGTGAGGCGTTGTGAGCATGTAGATCGGCTATTTTCACAATAGAACCGTGTTATACAAAATTCCTTAACTCTTAGTGCTCGTCAGTGTGCCGGGTCCCCAGTTAAAACATGATTATTTTGGGGGTCACGGCCTGAAAAGGTTGAGAACCACTGGCATACACTACCTGTCTTTGGGCATTGCGCATAGGAGTAAGCAACCTGTTATTGAGCTGAATTATTGTTATATAGTCCTGGAAAGTGGGTTAATTATTCTGGAAAAGTTTTGGAAAACTAATTGGTAAAAATGTGTGGGAACCTGGTTTAGGCATAGTTTTACTGAGGTTAGGGTTAGGGTTAGGTTTAGGCATAGTTTTACTGAGGTTAGGGTTAGGTTTAGGTTTAGGTTTAGGCATAGTATTTTTCACCATTCACCAGATTCGGACTAATGGGATGTAGGAACAATGAGATGTCGGACCAATGCCATGGCACCCACACATAGCACCAAGCCTACCACCAGGCTGAGACCTGTATCCACCTGTTTCCGCGGGAGTTTACTGGAGATTATTTGGACCACGCTTCCGGTTTAACAGCAGACATACATACAAGCTCACGCCGCGTCGCAGATGCAGCCCGTTGTGAGCTTGTAAATCACACTCGGCTGCGGCGCCGGAAGCTCGGTACAACGTCTGCGCAATGCACTATGGGGCGCTGGAAACCCGTGGATAGAGACACACACATACACATATTTACACTGGATATGTACAGCAGGTACAGTTTCCCAAAGTGGGTGCCGTGATGCCAGTCCACTGGTGCCTCAGAATCATTTGAATAATATTTCATCAATATCACAACATCAATATCACTTCACTATGCTTAGTAAAACAGACGTGATTTGCACTCTACTTGATGAGTTGTTTTTTCCATCTACGCCGGCCAACTCTCTTCATCACAATGTGACACGTTGTGAGCTTGTAGATCAGCTATTTTTGGTGAACCTTCCCCCCAGAATAGGGATACTGCATGGGGTTCAAGTGGTTAAACGTCAAGTATAAAGTTATTTTCAGTTTTGATGGATTTCTCCGTGACATAGCCTACCGTATCTCAGGTGGAAAGGTGTGCATAATTACGTCGCGTAATATGATGTAAGATTTTAAAAAATAACAGCGTAATTCTGAATGAAAAAGTTATTTAAAGGGGTGCCCTGAGTCAAAAAAGTTTGAAGACTGAGACCTGTACACTACAGAGATAAAGAAACCGATGGAGAGAGAGAGATGCACCATATACTGACCATGATACTGACATGATACTGATACACAATGACCACACTTGGGATGCCATTGTCGCTTATCTCCCGATTAGGGAGTCTTACTGGTAATTATTTGGCTATAGAGTGCCGCCATTCACTTTATATCGCTTAATTATAGTATAGCTACTATCAAAACCTCCACCGGCTGTCTGTCAGTCTGTCAGTCTGTCCGTCACAGGTCACGTCACACTTTTGCCCTACTCATATCTCTGGCACCGTTGCCCCTATCCATGCCAACCTTTTCACACACACACACACACACACTTCTTGGCTGCCAAACCACAACCTCCACCCCTCATTTCTCACATGGCCCTCTTCTAGCGCGACCGTGAGGCCGATTCTGGCAAAACACATTTCTGGACACTGCTCCTACAGATTGTGCCCTAAAATCAGGCAAAACGGTACACAGTACATCTCTATAGTCATGTCATCAACATGGATCTGACCCATTTCCCATATTCCCTCCTGATTGGCTACCATTGCCTTCTAAAGTTTGTGTATGCAACCTGACGGCAGGGGGAGAGTTCCGCCGATTTAAAATGAGCCCAATACGGAACTAAAACTTCCTATGATTGGCCGCTAGTTGCGCTGTTTTCCCCCTGGCCGGTTGCAAAAAGAATTGTTCTCCATTGGATCCCATTCATTTTCCCTTTTCGTGTTCTAACCTTAATTAACATTTTCATGAATACTTTATGGTTCCTATCGCTAGTTAAAAATTGCCTTTCAATCACGATGATATGCGTTTTGTGAAAATAAGGTCCCATTTATGTTAAAATTGATGATAAAGTTGCGGGGGGCGTGGCCGACTAAACTGATAACAGCCGGCTGTGTTCTTCTTTGTGTGCTGTATTTCGGGAGGCTCCGACCACATTCTCCCATGTATCCCTGCGGCTGCACGTGACCGTTGGCAGCCAATAGCCTCCTCTGGTTGTATTTCAATCTATGACCCATATTGTGTCATTTGCGCTGCATAGAAACCAATGCTTTGTCCATATCTATCATATCGCTTTGTCCATATTTGTCCCTATCATTTTGGGCAAAATAAATGGGCTGAATGATTGGAGACCGGTTGCACTCACACCAATTGTGAGCAAATGCTTTGAAAAGCACGTCAGGAAAATGATCAGTGACCAATTGCCACTCACACTCGACCCACTGCAATTTGCCTACCGTCAGAACAGATCTACCGATGATGCCATTGCCACATCTCTACACACGACCCTCTCACATCTTGAGGAGAAAAAACCATATGTGAGAATGCTGTTTATTGAATACAGCTCAGCGTTCAACACCATAATTCCCCTCAAACTAGATACCAAGCTAAAGAGCCTGGGTCTAAATCCAAGCCTTCGTCGCTGGATCCTGGACTTCCTGACACAAAGACGCCAGGTGGTGAGGATGGGACCAAAGACCTCTGCACCTCTGTCTCTCAGCACAGGAGCATCTCAAGGATGCGTCTTGAGCCCCCTTCTCTACTCCCTGTACACCCTGTGTGGCCCTGTTCAGCTCGAACCAAGTGATCAAGTTTGCGGATGACACCACAGTCATTGGCCTGATCACGGACGACGATGAAACAGCCTACAGGAGAGAAGTGGAGAACCTGGAATCATGGTGCCAGGAGAACAACCTCGCGCTCAATGTGGACAAGACAAAAGAGATCATCTTTGACTACAGGAGGCCTCCTAGAGACCACTCACCCCTCCAAATCGGGGGCGCTGCAGTGGAGAGGGTAAAATAATTCAAATTCCTGGGAGTGCACATCTCTGAGGATCTTACCTGGGC
>NC_137811.1:67336168-67391168 GCF_963921795.1 Nannobrachium achirus | reverse complement strand
CCAAGCCATTCATTCCCCAAAAGACGCTGCCTGAGCTGCCAGCCTGGTCGTTGTTGGTGTGGCTACTACAACAGCCCTTTATTAGTTATTTCTCCGCGTTTCCATTATTCCAAACATTCAACGTTGATAATAGTTGATAGGATCGATCTGCGCCGGCTAGACTGAGAGGAGAGAACTAGAGAGGAGAGGCACAGAGGGCTGGGGAGGGAGGAAGGCGGAGCTTGGTGTGTGTGTGTGTGCACTGCATGTGCAGTGATGGAAAAAGTAATCAAGTAAAAGTATCAATACTGCAATACTGTGATGCGACGCGCTGTGACTGAGCTTGTAGATCGGCTATTTTCATTTATGGTTAGCCTAATACTTTATAATAATATTATAATTTATTTAGGAACACAAGGCTATATAATAGGCATATTTCAGCAAATAAAAGGGAATCTTGAACCAGTCTTTACACAATCTTTAGAGGCATACACATCTAACAACTGAAATCTTTGAAAAATCATCCTGCAGTCTTTGGGGAGTCTTTTTCAAATCTTATAGTGTGAGGGGTAGTCTTTAAGAAATCTTTCCCAAATCTGTCCACAATCTTACCAAAGTTGTTAGGTGTAAGGCTAGCTTTAGATGTGTTGTGTTTTTTGTTGTTCTACCACTGCATTGTCTGAAGGAAGCCGAACAAAAATAAGTTTGACTCTTATGTACCTGTACAAAAGATGTAACAATAAAGTACAACCTTGAACCTTGATATCTTTTATACAGTCTATGCCTGTTATGGAGTCTTACTGGTTTTAAAGAGCCTGGCCGGAAGCCACAATTGTGTCCATGTTGTGGTAATTGACGATGTTGTAACGCTGGTCAGACGTATCATATGTTTATTTTCACACGGAAATGAAGCATTCTAACCGCGGCCGACGGTCGCGGCCCAGTGTCACCGGTGAAAAAAAAGCGGTTCTTGGTGATCGAACCGTTTTTTTTTTATTGAGATAAAGCCGTTTCTTGGCCTATCCACGATTTTCCAACGCCCCATAGTGCATTGCGCAGACGTTTGCACCGATCTTCCGCCGCCGATTTACAAGCTCACAACGGGTTGCATCTGCGACGCGACGTGAGCTTGTATGTCTGCTGTTAAACCCGGAAGTTTGGTCCTGATAGTCTCCAGTAAACCCCCGGGGAAAATTGTGGATAGAGATTACATGCTTCCTGATTCGGCATCATTATGGGATTCGCATCATTATGGGATATGAGGTTTCTTTCCGCGAACCAGCGGCCGCAGAAGCGCCTGTTTACCTGGTAACCATGGTAACCAGGTAACACAATTCCCTGGACGAGATAACGGGACCGTGGCGTCGCACCGCAATCTGCAGAAGTTCTCAGATGATACCGTGGTGATCAGCAAGATCTCGGGTGACAACATGGCTGAGCACGATGGTGTGGTTAGGGACTTTGTGCAGTGGAGCGAGGACAACCATCTCAAGCTCAACGCAAGCAAGACTAAGGAGATGGTGGTGGACTTCCGCACCTCCAAGAGAGTCCCCCCGGTGCCAAGCACCATTAACGGTGAGGTGGTTGAGCTTGTGGATAACTACAAATTCCTCGGAGTACACCTGAATAGTTCACTGGACTGGTCGGACAACGCGCAGGCGATTCACAGCAAGGGGAAAAGCAGGCTGTTCCTCCTGAGAAGACTGAGATCGTTTGGGGTGTGCAATAGGATGCTACAGATGTTCTATCAGTCTGTCATGGCAAGTGTCCTCTTTTTTGGTATAACATGCTGGGGTGGCAACAACAGAGCAGGTGACACGTTTAACCTAAACAGACTGGTGAAGAAAGCAGGCTCTGTCGTTGGGTCCTCTCTGCAGGGGGTGGAGGAAGTAACCAGGGTGCGCACTGCGAAGAAGCTAGATTCCATCTTGGAGAACTCCTCCCACCCCCTCCATCTAGAGATCACCAGTTACTGGAGTAAGAGAGGAAACGACCGCTTTACCTACCCAGTACGGAGATGTGAGAGATTAGGAAAATCTTTTGTACCGGCTGCCCTTAAGCTGTACAACGAGACACATAACGGACGCTTGAAAAGGTCTCCCTTCCTAACTTAGACTTACGGAACCATTGCTGTATTGACTTTGACCTCTAAGGAACTATTGCTGTATTGACTTTGACCTCTAAGGACCTTCCAGGAAGAGTGCTCATGTGCGCCTTGCGGTGACACGCTTCCTAGTTTCTTCTTTTTTTCGCACTGATTTTTGACATTGCACTATTAGGTTGTTAGTGTTGGTAGTTTCTGAGTATTTTTGCTTT
Organism: Nannobrachium achirus; assembly: GCF_963921795.1. Classification (NCBI taxonomy): domain Eukaryota; kingdom Metazoa; phylum Chordata; class Actinopteri; order Myctophiformes; family Myctophidae; genus Nannobrachium; species Nannobrachium achirus. Next base: position 67,388,873 of record NC_137811.1, on the reverse strand, counting down.
GTTTAACAATGACAGTGAGATACTTGTTTGCACTAACTAGCATTGACTGCTATGGTCTCTTTTGCAAGACACTTTATGTATATATACTTATATATTATTCGCCCCCTCTATTGATGCACCTTCTCTTTATTGGTACTGTACTGCTCTTGTCTTTGTTTTTGTTTTTTTCCCTCTTATCTATATTTTCTTACGTCTCTGTAACTTTGTAAATAACTGTATACTGCTATGCTACTTCTGGACAACTGAATTTCCCCCTTGGGATAATAAAGGTATCTATCTATCTATCTATCTATGTTCCTGGACGTGAGAGGCATCGGAAGTGTTAAAGATACAATGAGCATCATGGAGACACAATGACATCCCTGTCACACAAGTGCTGTGACAGGGATCACAGGGACGTTTTTCTGAGTGCTTTTATACCCCTTTTTCTCCCCAAATGTATCACTACGCGAGGGGTCTTCAACAGGGGGGTCCTGGACCCCTAGGGGGTCCTCAGAGTTACTACAGGGGGTCCTCCAAATCTTTGTGTGATATAAGCTTTTTTTCTCCTTTTCAATATTAACCACTTGAACCCTAGTGTCCATATTGTAGGAACTTTAGCCAAAAATAGCAAATCTACAAATCGGCTATTTTCGGCAAAGTGGTTTGGTGTAGAGGTGAAAAAAAGCAGACTAAGTACAGAGTGAAAGGTCAAGTGTATTAAGTATTGACGGTTCAAGTGGTGAAATATCTGCACATTTAGATGAAACCAAAATACACTGATTGATGATTGTGCTGTCAAACGATGAAGCTAAACTATATGGTATCTATGGGTTGTGGGGGGTCCCTGCTTCATCTCTCTCGACTAAGGGGTCCTTGGCCTGAAAAGTTTGAAGACCCCTGCACTACGCGAATTCTTCCGTCACACACATCTCTTTGTCGTCAGTGTCCCTGTTAAAAAATATTGCTTCCGGCATCCATCGAACCTCTTCACTGAAAACTGTTAAACGCAATTAAGTGAACTTCAAATCAATCTCACAATTATTCCCAAATTCGTGCCTCGATTACGATAATGAACAATTATTTAAAAAGGGATATACACATCGCGAAAATAGCCAGATCGCAGTTGTTGTACGCTACTATTGTAAAACAAATTATATCGGACAAATTAGAGATTTATTTGATTATTAATTTCTTTTTTTTTAAATCTATTAGAAGAAAAAACCCTGCATCTCGATTATTCCATGAATCTACACGAGCTAGATGAAGTCGGTAAACGGTTCTAAACACGGGTTTGGACATTATTTTGGGTTAATTGCCCGGCCCTAGCAGTGAATGTCTTCTCTAATGCAGGGGTTCCCAAACTTTTTTGTCTCAGGGCACCCCATGAATATTTCTTTAATCTGAGGCACCCCTACATTATAATTTTCACTCCCAGCACCTTATATTTATAGCATATCGTCGTTGTCGGGTGGAAACCTTGTATGTCCAAAACCGTTCGTTTTGTATTTATCATCTATATTCTATAACATGATCAAAACAAGTGAAAACAGCCGATCTACAAGCACTGTGTGCTTGTAGAGGGCTTTGCTTTACCAAAAGACGTACACATTTGAAACTTGGAGTTGGAGATACGAGGTTTATGTCTGACAGTGACGATATTTTAGTGATTATGTTGCGAGGAAAACGTTGAGATAATAGCCATTTTGGTTAGAACTGACTGAAAATAACTTTGTACTTCAAGTTTAAAATGATACTAAATATTCTTTTCAAGTGTCCAAATAAATTCCAAGTATATCTCACCCCTGGACTGCCGTCACGGCACCCCAGGGTGCCCGTCACCCACTTTGAAAACCCCTGCTCTAATGCATACATCACACTAAGTCCTTGTTCACACGTACAGCGCGTGTTCTTATAAATACTGTATCTGGTGAAGTGCGCTGCAGGCTGCTCACGAGTTGAGTGCAACGCTCTCCCCATGGACAACAAAGCACAGGCTTTCAAAGACAGGCTGCACCCTCTCCAGAGAAAAGACACTTCCATTCACTGTGCGAGGAAGTACTTCTTTTTTTTTTTACTTAAAGGCCCGCTGACACGCCCCGAAATTATAATAGTATGATACAGTAGGTCACGTGGTCTCTCTGCAAACGGTCTGAAATAGTCGGAAACTCATGTCACAGTGTAATCTGCCCCTCGCCCCCCAACAACAGCTGACCAGTACAGTAAGTAGTCTAAGTACAGTCAATTATTTTTTTTATTTTTTTATTGCGCATTCTAACAATGACATCATAAACATATTACCTAATATTTTAAGATTACTTTTTAAAGTGATAGTACCCCTTTAGTTGACAGTTTAAAAACTAGCAATATGACAATATAGAAACACAAGTATTATTGTTTTAATTGAGCAAAAGTATTGACAAGCAAGCACTCATATCTTTTTCTAATGTGTCCAACTCAAAATAATATGTGATCTTATAATTATGATAAGTGAGATAAGTGTATATCGTGTTCATTTCCAAATAGCTGAAGTATAAAATTATGCTTTATTGCGACTGTAGGTCACAGTTTACTATCAGAACCGTCACAGCTGACACTGACACATCTGACACATCCCCTGACACATCACTGTGACATCAAAGGGGACATCACAGAGATGTCAGATACTCAGAGCTGGGATCTCCATATATGAGCATAAACAGCTAGGTGACATCACAGTGATGTCAGATACTCAGAGCTGGGATCTCCATATATGAGCATAAACAGCTAGGTGACATCACAGTGATGTCAGATACTCAGAGCTGGGATCTCCATATATGAGCATAAACAGCTAGGTGACATCACAGAGATGTCAGATACTCAGAGCTGGGATCTCCATATATGAGCATAAACAGGTGACATCACAGTGATGTCAGATACTCAGAGCAGGGATCTCCATATATGGGCATAAAAGGGATTGTATGTATGATGTCAGATGTCATAGACATCATAGGACTTTCACTTAACGAATAACTGAGTAAGCATGTTTGGGGTCTCACAGCAATATCTCCATATACAGTGCATAGATCTCCATATATGGGTACCAGGAGAACTGGTTCTCCTGGTCTGATATACATCGCTGGCCAGATGGCCAAGACATGGAACGACCTCGCCCTTTAGGGCAAGGTCGCTTGTCGCGTCTCACTGGTACGTGGTTAATGCATTGCATCTAAATCTGCAAAGTTAACTACTAAAGTTTTCCACTATGTGTCTATGTCTTACAACAGTACAATATTGCAACATTATTTGCCTCTATAGAGTGGAGTGGAGGTATAAAGCATTGAAAAATTGAAATACTCAAGTAAAGTAAAAGTATATCCCAAATTTGAGTAAGTGTACGTAACCTTCACTCACAAGGCTCAAACCAGTGGTGTAAAGTAACTAAGTACATTTACTTAATTAATGTATTAAGTACAATTTTGAGGTATTAGCACTTTACTTGAGTATTTCCGATTTCCAATACTTTTCCTTGTACTCCACTACATTTGTTACTAGTTACTTTGCAGATATAAATTATAATAATAAAACATACATTATAACCGGTTACATGTCTCCATTCCGACATGTCTCCTTTCCGACACTAACCCTAACCCTAACCATAACCTCTATGGAAGTGTTGCCACTCCGACAATAAGAAGTCAATGTCGGAGTGGCGACATGTCGGAATGGAGAGCAGTATTGACATTAACCACTTTCGCCCTATTCTATACCTCGGCTATTTGAAAATAGCCGTTCTACAAGCTCAATGCCAATACTTTCGTACACTTCAAATTCAAGACTTTCACTTTTAACAGAGTATTTCTATATTTGCAGTATAGACACGTTTACTTAAGTAATGAATGTGAGTACTTTTTCCAGCACTGACTAAAACCTTCATGGGTTAAGCAGCACGTCACGTGTCCTCCCTGCGTGTGCTACACACGCACGACGCGCGCCATATGGTCCATGACCGACCAGTCCGTGTTCACGGACAGCTACATTCGCTGCTGTCGGGGCAGACACCTCGTATCTCCATATTCTGACTTTTTTAATGTCAAGGACCCCTAGAATGACGTGCATATGGTCGCCGACCCCCATCTCAAAATATCATGTATCGGGGACCCCCCCAGAAGCAAATATGTGAGTTACAATTATTTAAAAAAGATATATATTCAAAGATTTGCACACATTTTCATGATTTAAAAATGTGTGAATGATGTGACAAAAACAAAAATATATTGTTGAATTCATGTCCCCATGGGGTGAGTGATCGATAGAAAAAATGTCATTTTGGGGGTGAACTACTCCTTTAACGGGATAACACCCACTCGTCAGCGTCAAAAGTAGCTCGAAATGCGAATTGGAAACTGGAGGTTTCCATTATTCTGTATTCTTTATTGTCCCATTACAAGTAAGTTGGGTGAAGTCATATTGTCATATTGTCATATTGAAGACCAAGATAAATAAAGAATTAGAGCATAAAAGAGAAGATAGGAGAGGGGACACATAAAGTGCATAATATATAACCAATTTGCATAATAAATTAGGAGAATGCATGCATGTACACTGACGTGCATAATACATTATTTGAACATTTTATGTCTTTTTTTTGCCCCCTCGTAAATGAATGCCCTGCTTCATCATACAAGAGCGTCGCACAAAACAAACAATTTTAAACCGCTTTTAAATAATAATAATAATTTTAAAACATGGGGAACGGTTTCGCACTTACGAGGTTTCCACCCTCGACAGCAACGCGACGCGGTGCAACGTGGACGGGAGGCCTCATCTGAAGCCAGATGGCACATTTTCATCTTCGTTGGAATGTAAAATTAAAACAGGCCTGGAGCCGTTGAGTGGCCACGCACGGCCTGCCTTTTATAGCCAGCGTGTCACGCTGCACGAGGAAGTCTAAAGTGTGTCACTGTCACTCACAGTGAGAAAGAACATCGCTGTCTAAATAAGTAAGAGCAGGGACATGCTGGGCCCCTGATTCAGCCCAGGAAAAAGAGTTGGAGAGGCCCTCATTGCGCGCTATAGAGAGAGATCTCTCTCTATAGTGCTGCTGCTACTCAAAGATTTGTGACAAAGTGACAAGCCAGTGGGCCAATTACATGAGTTATATTTCGTCGTTGTCGGGTGGAAACCTTGTATGTCCAAAACCGTTTGTTTTGTATTTATCATTTTAAAAATGATTTAAACTAGTGAAAACAGCCGATCTACAAGCACACAACGCCTCGCACCGCGAGGCGTTGTGTGCTTGTAGATCTGCTGTTTTCACTACTTTTGTGCAAACAGTTTAATTTTTACTTTTGGGCAAACAGATTATTTTTTTTCCTAATGGCCGGCCTGGACCGGCTGGGAATGAACCGGCCGTTCGGGAGTTGTCCCGCTTTTCCCAATGGCCAGCACGTCCCTGAGTAAGAGCCAGAATACAGAGACGCCATGCATGCATGCATGCATGCATGCAGGCCCCGGCCAAAAAGCACCAAGGTCGGACAAAAACGGGCGCACAGACATACTGTACATGCAGACATCACAGCGCGAGCTCTGCTTGTGTTTTATACCAGGGGTCTTCCAACATTTTCAGGCCAAGGACCCCTTAGTTGAGAGAGAGATGAAGCAGGGACCCCCCACAACTTGTTCATAGATTCCATATAGTTTCATTGTTTGACAGCACAAACATCATTGTATTTTGGATTCATGTAAAGGTTTGCTGTTTCAGATATTTAATCACTTGAACCGTCACTAATAAACTTGACCTTTCACTATACTTAGTCTGCTCTTCTTCCTCCACCAAACCTCTTTGCCGAAAATAGCCGATCTACAAGCTCACAAAGCCTCGCAGCGCGAGGCCACTTCTACTCCACTACTAGAGGCATATATTCTGTATACTTGTTGCTCCACTACAATTAGCTTTGGTTATTTACGTTACTTTAGCAGATTTAGATTTAGATTATTATCACAGAACATGTATCAACCACATCAGCCCTATCTTTCTGCATTTTGAAAATAGGCAGAAATACGATGCGTTGCAATGCGATGCATTGTGACCTTGTAGATCGGCTATTTTCAAAAGATTTGTAAACATTTTGAACTTCTACTACTGTTGCACCTTAACTATGTTTTGACACCAACACTTTTGTACTTTTACTCATTTTGAATTCTGGACTTTTTTCTTGTATTTTCCACATTGCAGTATTGATACTTTTATTGATACACTTCTTCCACCACCGCATCAACATACTGCAGTGACATGTCATCGATGCAGAAAGTGTTTTGCACCCTAACGTTTTTGTGGACATAGCCGGGGAGCCACTGTGCCAAAATGAGAGAAGACCTGTGATGTCATGACATACTCCAAATTTTAGTTTTGAGTTGTAAACATTTGGTCAATAAGGTACACAGAATGAGAGGCCTGCTCTGCAGGAAACACTGCGAAAAAAAGTTTCCCATTGACTTCACTATACTGGAAAAAAACACTAAAAAAAAAGTAGCATGTGAGGGGTCAAACTAAGGGTTCTTCATGATTCTGAATCCATTGCAAGCATTTGTTTTGCATGAAAACATTCCTTGGGCTAGATTTCAGCCTCTCAAACCTGTGAAAAGTGATGAGTCATCACTTTTCACTGTTATTTTGGTCCGTTTTCTAGCCCAAGGAATGTTTTTCATGCAAAACAAATGCTTGCAATGGATTCAGAATCATCAAGAACCCCTAGTTTGACCCCTCACATGCTACTTAAAGCATATTTCTTTTGGTGTGTTTCTTTCCTGTATATTGAAGTCGATGGAGTGAATATACAAATGGCCATAACTTTTTTTCGCAGAGTTTCCGGCAGAGCAGGCCTCTCATTCTGTGTACCTTAATGACCAAATTAATAAAAAGTATGTCATGACGTCACAGGTAAAACCCTATTCTTTGAGCTTTTGGGCCTGTGGCTCCCCGGCTAACACTCCTGGTTAACTGATGTGAAACTGTATATATTCAACCAGGGCAAGGAACCAGCAGACTGAGATAAAATATTCATCGAGGAGAGAAAAGCAAGAATGTTTGAAAAAAAAACAAAAAAAACAACATGATTGAACTGGCCCCGAGTTGATATCTCGCGTCAAAATGGCATCGCCACGGCAGTGAGTGCGCATATCATTATTTCTGCCCACGGTAATGTGGCAGGCAGGCAGGCTGGCTGCTCTGGCTGGCAGCACTGCAGTAGCATTTTAACAGCGGGTCTTTCCCTTAAAGTTATGAATAAGGTGTAGAGAATCGTACGTGTGTAGACAGGGGCAGACCGTAGACCGTATGCTGAATGCTGAGTGACAGTGCAGCTAGAGTCAGGGGCGTCACAAAGGGGGGGGGGGGGGGGGGGGGTAGTGGGACTGAGTTACGTACAAGGGCCCTAGGTGGAGGGGCCTGGAATTATTGTATACTTTAGCTATTGAAAAATAGCAGATCTACAAGCTCACAGACAGCTTGTTAGGCGAATGACGCACAGCAAACTATAACCGGAACTACGTCGGACCTTTTGTCAGAGTTTATTAAGCACTTTCAAGCATGAGGGAGAGATGGAGTGAATGAGGGGGGGGGGGGGGGGGGGGTAATGTACCAGCGATGGAGGGAGGGAGGGAGGGAGGGAGGGAGGGAGGGAGGGGGAGTAAGTGTCAAAAGGGAGTGAGCCAGGAGAGATAGCCATACAGCGGAGAGTTACAGTAATGTGTTCATAGGTTTAATGCAGCATCATATATTTAATATAGCACCATATGAGCTTCTATTCCATTCACCATGCATGCCCCGGCCCCTTCATCATCCCCTTGTCAAAATACCTCATAAAAGCCACAGTCGGCGGGGCGGAAACCTTGTATGCCCAAAACTGTTACAAAAAAATAATAATAATAATAATAACAACAACAAAAATGTGTTCCAGTGAATGCAAATATGCAATTATTATTTAGTTAAATAGGTTGGTTAAATATTCATTTCAACCCAAAATATTTGTCATAAATATAGCGGATAAACAGCCGATAAACCTATACAAGCTTATGTGCTTATGGTCGTTTATGGGATACTTTCACATAGTATACATTGTCAATTTGTCATAGGATGAAGTAGGTATATGACTTTCATTTATGAGAAGCAACAGAACATTTTAAACATAGGGAGATATGAGGTTCCCACCTGACAGCGACGATAGCTAGGCTCACAACACCTCCTTTAGCACAGACAATAAACTATATTCACCTTTCCCTTCCCATTACACAACCCCTTAGTCTGTGACAGACTAACTAGAGCCCCACTAGAGCAATTTGGCACTCACATTCTGTTTGTGTGTTTCCTCTCAAACATGCAAAGTGATTCAGTGAAATTTAAATTTTTGGAATTGAAATTGGGCCTATTCCTTACTTCCTGCACCAATTAACACCCAACGGGCCAAACTCGTTCAGTAACGAGTTAAGGCCACTAGGGGTCACTCTGCAAAAAGGAGTTGTCTCGTTCCTCAACGAGACAACAAAGGGTTAACTGTGCAGCGTGCTGCACGCTTGTTGTGTTCCCTGTGAAAGACCCTAGTCCATACGTCACACACCGTGGCTCGCAGAGAGAGAAAATGGCGCAACTAGGCTGCATTGATTTCCATTCTAGGCTGAAACATAAAAAGCTTTATCTATGAATGAGGTGCAAAGAACGCCAGGGAAGCAGAGATCTGATTGTTTTCACGGCGACACTTTACCCATAGGCCAGAGGAACCACTATCCCAGTAGGGCTGAGGCAATAATGGATCAAAGGGTGTGATGAAGGCGTGAGGAATGGCCCCTCGCTGCCTTACCGGAGAGGATGAAGAAGATTCCGGAGACGAAGGCCAGGATGGTGCGCTGGGGCTTGATGTGGCCGATGTTACTGATGACGAAGGCCGTGAACACGAAGAGCAGAGACACCATGGGGAAGGGCGTGGCCGTGCGCACCATCTCTATACCACACACACGCACGCACGCATGCAGGCACGCACACACACACACACACACACACACACACACACACACACACACACACACACACACACACACACACACACACACACACACACACACACACAGATAACAGAGTTACAGCTGATACTCCCATGTGTTTTTGATTTTCTTTTTTGTTGTTCTTTTTCATACCATTTTTATTTGTACCATTTGTCGCACTGCAACATGTTGTGAGCTTGGAGGTCGGCTATTTTAAATATTTTCACAAAAAGGCCCTTTTAGAAATTTCAGCCCCTGCCTCTCTAACATTCTCTGCGCGTCCCTGCCGCCGGGCGAGCCGCCAGGCGAGAGAGTCGCTGTGCCGAGCGATGCGAAGTCTGCGTCAGACGACTCAGCGCAGTTCGAGTTAATGTCCCGACCCGATAGACAGAATCATAACTCATTACCCCCCTAAACATTTGTTGGCCACTAAGGCCTCCCATTCCCATTACAGGGTTCCCAGTTCCACACATCTTTACCAATTCATTTACAAAACTTTTCCAAAACTTTTCCAGAATACTTAACCCGATTTCCTGGACTATATAACAATAATTCAGCTCAATAACGCTCAGTATGCCAGTGGTTCTCAACCTTTTCAGGCTGTGACCCCCGAAATAATCATATTTGAACTGGGGACCCCGGCACCCTGACGAGTAGAGGAATTTTGTATAACACGGTGTTATTGTGAAAATAGCCGATCTACATGCTCACAACGCCTCGCATGATGTGAGCATGTAGATCAGCTATTTCCACAATTTCTGCCTCTAATATTTGACAATTTGGCAAATGTTGAATTTGTCATTTCAGAGGTATTAACAAAATCAATAACCAAAGACAATGCATAGCTAATTCTTCCAGGACCTTCCAGGACCCTTGATCAATTCCAAAACCTTTCCAGTACTGGAAAAAATATTTTTCTAATTTCAAAATATTTCCAGGAATTCCATGACCGTGGCAACCCTGCCATTAACTACAACCAGCCTCCAGTCAAAAACAAGATGTAACAACAAGTCGTCTCTGTCCAGTGGAAACGTATGTGTCCAAAACGGCTACTTTTCAAGATTCAAATTCAAAAGCATCAAAAGCAACAAATCTACAAGCTCGAAAACAGTCAAACATTTGACTTTTTGGGATGTCGGGATCCCAAGAAGTCACCCGTCATGGGAGTGAGAATGCGTTGTCAGATCATGTTTAGGACAACTTCACGAATTGCAATTTTCCAGTGCTGTCGAGTCAAAATGGGCTGATTGTCCTTCGGGCTGACTGACGTGAACCTCTATTTGTTGATGCCTGCAGGTTTGACTTTTTACATTTAGCCGCGTTTTTTGCCACTATTGCAACGCGAGCACATTGTTCAAGGATGCGTCATCAGCACATGTCAGCGGTACCAACGTCATGTGACTCTTTTAGGAATGTATAGGAAAAAAATTGCCCTTTTAGACGTTTGGCCTCTTAATACGTGAAAGAGTGTATTCTATATTTGTCTTGCATAGATGTAGTCAGCAAAGTAGTTTTTCTTGTTTGTTTTTTAAAGCACAAGTCATTAGAGACTGTGTTATGGTTATGTTATGCCATGTCATTAGATAGAACGGGTACACATTATTGTGTATCATTATTATATGCTTTAACTATTGAAAAATAGCAGATATACAAGCTCACAGCTGCGAGCTTGTAGATCTGCTATTTTTGAAAAATCGTGAAAATTAGAATTTTGACCCGATTCTATAAGTGTCTTTTGAATCCATCTAAGATTTTTTGAAAAACCTATGTTTCTATATGTCAGCAATCTGGCTAGCCATCGTCAACAAAAAGGTCCTTTTCACTTAACTGGAGCTCAGTTTGTCTGTTCTTGAGAGACTACTATGTCAGTGGTTCTCAAACTTTTTCATGTCAAGGACCCCCAAAATGATATGTATTTGGCTACGGACCCCCATCTCAAAATATTTAGTCCCAGGGACCCCCCAGAAGCAAAATTTGAGTAAGATTTGCACGCATTTTCACGACATTTTCAAAAGCGCGGCACTCGGTGCCGCGCTGTGAGCTTGTATATAGATGCTATTTTTCACTGGTTAAAGCATTCAATAATTCTAGGCCTAAATGGGTTAAAACAAAGTTATTGCAAACAATTTTTTGAATGTATGACTTATAATAACAATGTTGTCAGTTATTCCCTGCTCCTCTCCCACCATGAAAAACGATAAGTACTCCAACCGACGTCAACATTGTGAGTGAAGGTCTGACGCTCGATGCGCTCACGATAATGTTTCACTGACGCATTCTGTCATCAACGTATGGATTGTCTGTGATTGCAGTTTCACACCGGCATCATCATGGCCAGGAAATACACAACAGTGACACAGTGTGTCGTCTAGTGTCAATGATTACAGTGTGAATTGGTGCCAGGTGCCAATTGGCCTCTTTTCACACCAGGCAAATCAGGCACGATAACGAGGGGGTTGAAGAGAAATATGAAGAGGTCAGATGGTGTGTCTGAACCAGGCGTGTCGTTGCCAGGATTTTATCTGAAGCAAACACGGAAGTCAAAGTTCCTATGATTGGCCGCTAGTTGCGCTGTTTTCCCCCCGCGAGGTACCAAAAAGAATGTGTCTACATTGGACCCTATTCGTCTTCCCCTTTGATTTTCTAACCTTAATAAACGTTGTCATAAATACTTTATGGTTCCTGTCGCTAGTGAAAAAATCCCTTTCAATCACCATGATATGCGTTTTGAGCAAATATGGTCCCATTTATGTTAAACTTGATGATAGATTTGCGGGGGGGAGGGGGGGAGGAGCTGATACCAGCCAGCTGTGTTCTTCTTCGTGTGCTGTATTTCGGGAGGCTCCGACCACATTCTCCCATGTATCCCTGCGATTCCACGTGACCGTTGGCAGCCAATAGCATTCCTTATGATTCCTGGGGTACCTTTCAAAGAATGATGGCGTCACCCATACAAGGGACAAGAAAACCTCATTTTCGCTGCATAGAAAGCAATGGTGTCGGGCTGTCCATATCTTTCTACAGTCTATGGTCTGAACACGCAAGGTACAGTATGTATGTTTTTGTAATGATACTCGACAAAGTAGAGTTTAACAAGTAGAGTTTTCAAAAATAATTGCAATGGAGTAAAACAAAACCTCTGAGGTTTTGTGGAGTAGATACATATAAAGTGTTGAAAACTAGACACGCTCAAGAAAAGTAAAAGCACCTCAAAATGGTACTTAACCCATTTAGGCCTAGAATTATTTAATGCAGGGTTGTCCAAAGTGCGGCCCGGGGGCCAAAGGCGGCCCGATGACAAATTCTATGCGTCCCGCAGCTTCATTCCTAAATTGTACTATAAACGGCCCGCCAGAACCGTAAAAAGTTTTTATTTTATAGTATAATTTGTCAGGATTCCTTGTTCCCTGGCTATTTTATAGTATTCTTTACCTCGCACGTCTGGTTACATTTGGTAATGTGAGTCACACACCTGACAAAAGACAATTGATATTAACAATTTTGCTGCCATTTTAAACATAGCTCTAGTAAGCAGCTGCCAAATTGTCCTTACCTTTTAACGTGGGCACGCGCACGCATCGTGCACAATCTGTGCGCGACTCATCTAGTAGACTGTAGACTCGGTGACAAGCTTTCGAATAAAAAAAACCCCATTGAAATAGACATATCTGTTGCCACGCTGTATCCCTGCTTATCCGCCAGTGTTTACATGAAAAAACATTGAAAAAAGCCAACTGTGCGCTATGGTAACAAGTGGACACGTTCGCGCACAAAACGCACGATATGTGCGGGGATCATAATCCAGGCGTGTAGAGACTGGATCAAAGTTTCCAAACGCAAAAATCCGATTGAAAAACGAGTGTTCCATCGCCGAGTAGCTTTCTCTTCTGTTACACTGTAAACCAACGGAGGCGGGACTATGGCCCAGGCTCAGACCGGATATGGAAAGCTAGATCCGGTCCAGACCGGAAATGACCGGATACAGTTAGGGGGGCGGGCCTAAAGAGCCAGAATCAGCGAAAATCTGCGATAATACTTTTAATCCTTTCATAATGATTAAAGCTAATTAAACTTCCGGGATCGACGGGCATGGCACCGCGGTACAGCGGGAAATCTACGGTTTCTACGGGGATCGCCCAGAATTAGTTAAATATTGATGATGATAGTTAAATAAAATATTGTAATTGCGATGCATATGTATGTGACTTTATTATGGTCAGGAGATAGTCGGCCCGAGGGTGTTTTAATATGTTCTAATGTGGCCCCCTTTGAAAAAGGTTTGGACACCCCTGATTTAATGCTTTAACTATTGGAAAATAGCATATATACCGTACAAGCTCACAGCGCAGCACCGAGTGCCGCGCTGCGAGCTTGTAGATCTTCTATTCTTGAAAAATCGTGGCAAATCTTACAAAACATTTGTAACTCAAATATTTGCTTCTGGGTGGTCCCTGAAACAACATATTTTGAGATGGGGGTCCGTGGCCAAATACATATCATTTTGGGGGCCCTTGACATGAAAAAGTTTGAGCACCACTGACGCATAGAAACATAGGTTTTTCAGAAGACATTCATAGAATCGGGTCAATATGTTCAAAGACTTGCACAAATTCTCAAGATTGTTAAAAAATAGCAGATCCACAAGGTCACAGCGTGGCAGTTGGTGCCACACTTTAGTTTCTAGGGCCCAAGGTGGAGAGGCCTTAATTATTTTATACTTTAGCTATTGGAAAAATAGCAGATATACAAGCTCACGGCAAGCTTGTAGATCTGCTATTTTTCAATAGTCGAGATAATGTGTGCAAATCTTTGAATAGGCCTATATGTATTTTTAAGCGAACATTTGTAACGACGGTTTAGTGGTTTGAAAAAGGGATTCACACATTTGAGGGGGCCGTTTTAGCCCAAGGAATGTTTTTTGTGCAAAACAGATGCTTGCAATGGTTTCAGAATAATTAAAAATCCCTAGTTTGACCCCTCACATCCCACTTAAAGCAGATTTTTTGGGAGTCATTTTTTCCTTTATAGTGTAGTGTATAGTAAGTGAATGAGACTGAAAATTACCCTAGCTGTCAAACATTTTCCCGACCATTTTAAAAAATACACCCCGGCCAAATTTGTTTAATAACCCTTCTAGATGACAAATCCATAGAGAAACGGACCTTCGCTCTCGTGGTCACGGAACTGCCATAAATGACCCAGCTACGGCGCGAAGCGACGTGTTTCAAGCTTGTAGATCTGCCACTTTTGATGCTTTTGAATTTGAATCTTGAGAAGTATCCGTTTTGGACACATACGTTTCCACTGGACAGAGACGACTTGTTGTTACATCTTGTTTCTGACTGGAGGCTGGTTGTAGTTAATGGGAACGGGAGGCCATAGTGTCAAATGGATTGTTTTTACTGGAGGGAACGCAGTTACACCCCACCTTATTGACAGACCCAGGACAGAAGGTTAATGGGGCACTGAGGAAGAATTGTGGCAGAATGATATAACCTTTTTTAGTTTTTTTACTCTAGCCTTCTCTTTTAGTACCTTGCTTACGTTGGTTTTCTGCCTTGTAATATGACATTCTGTAGCTTGCAGGAGCCATGATGATGCCTCTGCCATTACGCCTGATTGTTTTGATACAGACCGTGTCTTGTTATGGTTCAGCTTGTCCTAGAGGACAAGATAACAAATCTGATACCGGTATTTGTTGGGCAGAACTACCGTACCGATTTGTGTCAGACTGTGTCCAACGCACTTCCATCACCACCTTGACTCCTCTTAGTCGGGGACCCAGTCACCCAAAATGTCATACTTTTTATTTCTGTTTTATCTATTAGTTTGGTCATTACGGTCCACAGAATGAATGGTCTGCTCTGCCGGAAACATTGTGAAAAAAAGTTATTGCCATTTGTATATCCCTACAACTCGTCCCAGCGCGATGCGTTGTGAGCTTGGAGGTCTGCTATTTTCAACAAAAGGCCCTTTTAGAGATTTCAGCCCCTGCCTCTCTAACATTCCCTGTACGTCCCTAGTAGTAGTAGTAGTAGTAGTAGTAGTAGTAGTAGTAGTAGTAGTAGTAGTAGTATTAGTAGTAGTAGTAGTAGTAGTAGTAGTAGTAGTAGTAGTAGTAGTAGTAGTAGTAGTAGTAGTAATGCTCCTGATATACTCACTGAGAATGTTTGCAGTATTTTCCGTGGTGATCTCAATCTCCGGTTCGGTGAAATACTCTGATGCTACACATCTTCCATTCTCTGTCCCTGGGGACACATACACACAGACCCTTTAGTGCCCTCTAAAGGTCAAAAGAATATAGAAGGGTAAGACATGCCACGATGACTTTAGTTCAATGATGTAAGAAACATATATAGTAGCTACAGCTAATAACACTTTCTGAGTATGTGCTATATTGTATAATCCTGTGAAGCACCGCACATGCCTTACATTTTGAGGCAGCGGTTGGAACTTATTTTCTTCTATATAATCAGTGCGTTATAAATCAGAAAGAATAGGAGGTTGTTCTCTAATATGTTCTTGCCACCTCCAAAATGTATGTATTTGGCTGCGGACCCCCATCGTCATGCCAGGGACCCCCAGAAGAGAAGATTTATGTTTAAAAATCTATATTATACAACATTTTCCAAATATTTTCTATATTAAACATAGCAGATGTACAAACTCGCAACATGGCACAAAGTGATGCACTGTGAGTTTGTAGATCTGCTATTTTTGAATAGCCAATGTATAAATGGATAAAGTGGTTACATTTTACACTCTCTATTGTTAAACATCTGCATTACTTAGTTAAAGATTGTTATTTTGATCAACGTTGGCCTGTTATCTCTCCTATGGTACCACATCAATCAATCGCATATCCAACAACAACAGAATATTCAACGTTTCTGGTCCGATTCATACTCCACTTTTAGAGCCGGTCATTCAGAGGTTCACAGGGGCGAATACCGCCATTAAAACCCATTCAGAACGGGTACACATTATTGTGTATCATTATTTTATGCTTTAACTATTGAAAAATAGCAGATATACAAGCTCACAGCGCGGCACTGAGTGCCGTGCTGTGAGCTTGTAGATCTGCTATTTTTGAAAAATCGTGAAAATTTGAATTTTGACCCGATTCTATAAGTGTCTTTTGAATCCTTCAAAGGTTTTTTGAAAAAACCTATGTTTCTATGTCAGCAATCTGGCCAGCCATCGTCAAAGAAAAGGTCCTTTTCACTCAACTGGAGCTCAGTTAGTCTGTTCTTGAGAGACTACTATGTCAGTGGTTCTCAAACCTTTTCATGTGAAGGACCCCCAAAATTATATATATTTGTCCACAGGCCCCCATCTCAAAATATCTAGTTCCAGGGACCACCCAGAAGCATAATTTGAGTTACAATCGTTCGCTTTGAAAATACATATATTCAAAGATTTTCACACGTTTTCACGACTTTTTCAAAAATAGCAGATCTACAAGCTTGCAGCTGTGAGCTTGTAGATCTGCTATTTTTCACTGGTTAAAGCATTCAATGATTCTAGGCCTAAATGGGTTAATTCGGCCGTTCGGTGCTGAACCGAGCCGAAATAAATTCGGCTCTAAAAGTGGAGCACGAATCGGACCATAAATCTGGTGGCCCGTAATAATAATCGTGACAGGCCTACTACTACGTACCGGCCACGAAGCAGACCCTCCAGAGGCCAGAGTGCAGGGCCATCTTGACCTCCATGCTCTGGTTCTGCTGCAGGATGATGCCCTCCACCATGATCAGCCAGTAGTCCGTGGACACGGCCACGCCCACCAGCAGCAGCCCGCACGCCCCGAACACCGTGGACAGGATGGTCAGCGCACGGCTGCTGCACGAACTCATCTGGAGGGAGAGGGAGAGAGAGAGAGAGAGAGAGAGAGAGAGAGAGAGAGAGAGAGAGAGAGAGAGAGAGATGTGTTAGGGCAGAAATTCTCTTTTTTCTTTTTTTCTAAATTTTTATCCCACGATTTTGTAACCCATTTTTATCTATCAATTATCTAATGTCCTGTTGTCCTCCTTATCTAATGTCCCTCTGCCAACCTGGGGAGAGCAACAGACTGACCTCATACTTCCTTCTATGCATGAGGAGTCCAAATCGCTTCTTTTCAACTGACGGGGGAGCTTCCCCGGTTGGACGTAGCAAGTGGAAGGAACATATTTTCAGCAAAGAGGTTTGGTGTAAAAGAGCACACTACGTACAGAGTAAAAGGTGAAGTTAGTGTGCTCTTTTTCCCCTCTACACCAAACCTCTTTGACGAAAATATGTATATGTAATGACCGGAATACATGAATCCAAAATACACTGATGATAGTGCTGTCAAATGATGAAACTATATGGAATCTACAAAAAGGTTGTGCTTCATCTCTCAGCTAAGGGGTCCTTGGCCTGAAAATGCTGAAGACCCCTGGTCTAGTGGTTAATATCTCACGTGGGAGACCTGGGTTGGCATCCCCGGGCGTTACATAAGTACATGCTTAGGTTGGAGCCAGAACATGACATGAGACTCTCCCTGTCCACCACTAAAGACAAGAACACAGACTGTGCAACTCAGATCCCTGCATGGTTCACAATCAGTTAAAAGCTTCTGTCTTAGATGGACCATGTAGCTTATGCTACTTTTTCTGCGGATATTATGCATTGGGTTTGCCAATATGCTACAAAACAACATAATAAACATTTTTATATAGAATTCTGCAGATTGGATGCTGGTTTAAATAATACTTTCTTCTTTTACACGCATTGATCCATCCATCCAGTATTTTTTAAAGCTAAGGCAGCATTCTTTTTTTTCTGTAATTTCTGAAGTTTAACTGATTCATTTGTTGTATACTGTGTACATTTTCCACCACTTTAGTTGTCTTGCTGAGCTATTCCTACTGTATAATGTGATCTACAGTATGTAAGCAAGCTTTATGAAGTCAAATTATTTTTTATGAGCAAATTTGCAACAGCCATACCATGGCTGTCTAAAACTGTATTCTCCATGGCCACGGTATAAACGTGCAAAATGCTGTACACAGCAGTGGTAGAAGATGTACTTCGATTTTTCACTTAACTAAAATACAATAATACCACATTCAGAAAGATCCAGCAAGTAATTGGCCAGTATTCAACATTTTGCTTGAATAAATCTACAATAAAAAATCACACCCGTGTGAAGTGGAGCTGTGTGTGTGTGTGTGTGTGTGTGTGTGTGTGTGTGTGTGTGTGTGTGTGTGTGTGTGTGTGTGTGTGTGTGTGTGTGTGGTTCATGTGTACCGATTTTTGTGACATTTGAAGAAAATATGTAGGAAAAGGAGCAAAAAGTGTGTTTTGGAGAAAATTCAAGATGGCGGAAAATCTATCATGGCGCAAATGGGCGTGGCCTATATGGGGAGATGCGTCATGACCCAAGGAATCCAGGGAAAACATATTTTTAATTTTCCGACCTACGGTTCAAGAGTTACAGGCCAAAACGTAAAGTGGGGTGTTATGGCGCCACCATGCGGCCAAATGACACAATTATTTTTTATTTAATCCTTGAAATCATTATGAACCTCCTCTCCAAGTCTTGAAACTCTAGCCCCTATGGTTTGCGAGAGACAAATAATTGAATGTGAGTTTTTGCAATTCCCATTATAAGTCAATGGGGGAAATTAATTCACTAATAAATTAATATCAATTAAACTATAGAACCTTTCTCTTAGAAAAGTAATAGCCCACGATTCCCGAGTAAGCCGGTCGATTTGACATATGGTGCGAGTGTGTGGTGGCAAAACTGTGGGACTAGTGGCGTGCCGAAGTTTAGGAAGTTCAGGCTACATACACACAGACACACACACAGACAGACAGACAGACACACACACAGACCCACACGGCCACGTATAGGGAGCCTGTGTTTCACACAGCTCCAAAAATCACACCCGTGTGAATTGAGCGGTGGTTTACCCCCCCCCCCCTTCCCCCCTGTGTGTGTGTGTGTGTGTGTGTGTGTGCGTGTGTGTGTGCGTGTGTGTGTGTGCCTGGTCTGGCCTGGCCTGAACAACAGCGCCCCTCCCTTAACATGTGTGGTCATAAAAGGTACTGCAGGCCTGCAGGCTACATACAGACACACACGCACACACACACGCACACACACACACACGCATACACACACGGCCACGTATAGGAGACGGTGTAACCACCGCTCAAAAAAGTATTGGTATCAAAAATATACTTGACATAGCATAAAAATACCCAATTCTTTACAAATGTGCCAAACATATTCGAATATTCGAATATCAAAGTCACTATTCGACGTTGTTCACCGAAATGGAATATTCGCTTATTTATTTTTTATTGTTTTCTCTTTAAAAAATAGTTTATAAAGCTTGGCTAGATAGGAAGTCATAAGAATGAGTTGTCAATGCCCCTGGTGGATGAATTTGTTAATGCTCTATACCAGGGG
The DNA here is from genome assembly GCF_963921795.1 of Nannobrachium achirus. Taxonomy (NCBI): domain Eukaryota; kingdom Metazoa; phylum Chordata; class Actinopteri; order Myctophiformes; family Myctophidae; genus Nannobrachium; species Nannobrachium achirus. Next base: position 67,369,435 of record NC_137811.1, on the reverse strand, counting down.
TTCTCAAACCTTTTTAGGCTGTGACCCCCAAAATAAACATATTTGAACTGGGGACCCCCGCCCTGACAAGCACTTGGAATTGTAGGTATTACATTTAATGTGACTTGGTTCCGCAGATAAATATTGTGAAAATAGCAGATCTACATGCTCACAACGCCTAGCGTTGCGAGGCGTTGTGACCATGTACAGTAGATCTGCTATTTTCACAATGTTCGCCTCTTGCTTACTTAATATTTGACAGTTTGGCCAGTCCTGTCGAATATTCGACTATTTGAATACTTTGAGGTCGAATAATTCGAATACTAAAAATCACTATTCGTGAATGCCCTACTGCAAGCAGAATCCAGAGCAGAGAGAGTTATTATAAGTCACTAACCCTCGGTAGGGCTGTCACAATCATGACATTCAGTTCATGATTCATTGCTGTACTGTGATTGACATTTACGTGTGTTTTTGGTATGGAACATTGAGACCTGTAAATAAATGGTAATGCTGTCACATTTCTGTTTACATTTTGGGCTTTACTAACAAAAATCTAAGCTTGTTGTTCCAGGAGCAGGGGCGTCACACCAAATTCTGGGCCCTGGGTACAAGGATTCACTGTGGGCCCCCCATGAATGTTAACTATTGAAAAATAGCAGATATACAAGCTCACAGCGCGGCACCGAGTGCCGCGCTGCAAGCTTGTAGATCTGCTATTTTTGAACATTTTAAAAAATGTGTGCAAGAAACCCATGTTTCCATGTCAGTGATGCTCAAACTTTTTCATGTGAAGGACCCCCAAAATGATATGTATTTGGCCACGGACCCCCATCTCAAAATATTTAGTTCCAGGGACACATCCGGAAGCAAAATTTGAGTTACAAATGTTCGCGTAAAAAATACATATATTCAAAGATTTGCACACATTTTCACGACTTTTCAAAAATAGCAGATCTACAAGCTCGCAGCGCGGCACTCGGTGCCATGCTGTGAGCTTGTATATCTGCTATTTTCAATAGTTAAAGCATAAAATAATAATACACAATACTGTGTACCGGTTCTAAATGGGTATTAAGATTGCCTAATGGGTTGGTGGGCCAACCAGCCGGCAGACCACCCCGCCACTCTGACTCAGACATTCATTTTGACAGTGGTTCTCAACCTGTGGGTCGGGACCCCCAGGGGTCAATGTGCAACATTGTTTTCTCACACAACCGTAAACAAACACACAAAGCTTAAGTGTATCTGCACATTTGTAAAGTGACAATTTAAGGACGTTTTAATACCTCTAAAATGACAAATTAAAACATTGGCCAGATTGCTAATTATCAGAGGCAGAAATTGTGAAAATAGCCGATCTACATGCTCACAACGCCTCGCAACGCACAACACAACAAGAATGAAAGAAACAAAACAGACAAACAAGGGCCTGCACAATAAAACTTCATGAAACAAAGTGATGATGTGGCCTCCATATACAGTAAGGGCATTCCCATATGAAGTCCTGTTAGATATGGGCTTAATATTGATGACAGGGAACTCCATATGGGCAAAAAAGGGTTTCTGTTAGTGTGACATCACAGTGAACCCAGAGCGTGATGTCACAGCGGCAAACCCATTCTGTTAAGATTGGTTCCCCTGACATCACAGTGACGTCAGAGCATGATGTCAGAGCGACAAACCCATAGAACCACAGTGTCAGGCGTGACTGACAGAGATACGGAAAGAAGTGCCGGTTTTCATAGTTAACTGCGACCTACGGTCGCAATAAGCACGACACTTTGCAAACCTATTACACACTACACAGGGGCGTCAATTGGGTATGGCAGGGGTATGCAGCTGCCATACCCTGGGTCCAGGGGGGGAAATAAAAGTTACTTTTAAATATAAATCCATGAATGTCTCTTTGTCTATCTGATCTGGTTATTATGTTGTTAAATTACGGTAAAATAACTACAAATGCAAAATTTAACAAAACGGTAACTTTAACAAAGTATTATAATTATATTCTCCACTCTTGTATTCTCCTCATCTTGACAACATGGTATATTCCCAGGTTCCGCAGGTCAGCTGCACAGGTGCAATGCATTATTGTTAATTGTGGCACGTTTACTAACATGCCAAGTTTAGCTGCACTTGAACAACCGTTCCAGGCTGCCATATCCAGCCCAAGGGGGGGGGGATAGAATGTACTTCTTAAAATAAATGTATCATGCCTTTTGCTAAGGTATAGCAACATGACTGGTGCAAGACCCCAGTCATGTTGCCATACCTTAGCTTTTTCTGAACTGACGCCACTGCTTTTCCAGACGATCAGCTCGTCTGGTCAGATTATTTACATGCTTTCTGGCTAATGAGGTGTCCCTGAGCCTCTGCGCTGCATTCACAAATTACTAAAGCTTTTACAGCCACGGTGCTTAGAGCTTGATTTGTATTGCATGGTGAAGCATGGTGGTGTAGGCTGTGTTCTGTGCCACCGTTGAAGGAAGAAATATAAATCACACAGGCAACAGCAGCAAGCGAGAACGTCAGGGAGAGAGAGAGAGAGAGAGAGAGAGAGAGAGAGAGAGAGAGAGAGAGAGAGAGAGAGAGAGAGAGAGAGACTTTCTACTTTAACCCAGCATGTTTTATGAAAAACCCAGAATATGTATTGATGTATTACCTTTCTTATTGTAAGCCGCTCTGGATTAAGCGTCTTTTAAATGCTTGATTACAATTACATCTAACGATGCTTCTCCTCCATTCACGTTTGGTGATTGTAGCCTTGGCCAGGAACATTTGATGTCTTCAGACGGTACCCATCGATCATCAGGTGTTTCGACCCTTGAACCCTCCGCTACACCCTCCTGATCGGCAGGGTCGGCAGTGGTGGCCAAACCACTGCCCATCTCCTCCTCACATGGCCAAGGCTAAACTCCCCTCTCCTGCTCTATTTAACCAACAAGAGGCTCCTCTGGGGAGGTATTGGGTAGGTCCCCCCTCCTGAGGTCTTGAGGTGACACAGGTGCGTAGAGTTCTCCAGTATACTGTAGCTCCTTTCGGAACCCCTCACTCCACATGCTACGCAGCTCCGAGATGGGGTTCCTACTGGTAGCATGCCGGAATCCTGCGGCTGGATCGCCGATCCGCCGTTAGGGAACACTTCTTACCTTTGGTGAACACTCTATCCAAAAAGTGACGGGTCTCTATTCATCTATAATCGTTTTATTTCTTTAAGGTGGAAGAAACTCGAAGCACTGGGGTGAAATAAAGTTTTTATATCGCTCAAAAGATCAGCCGGTTCTGTGTTTTTAGACATTCCGGAAGTTGTGGCCGCATAGGGAAACATTACTGTCTCCCCTGGCGTTGTGAGCATGTAGATCTGCTATTTTCACAATATTTATCTGCGGAACCAAGTCACATTTAATGTAATACCTACAATTCCAAGTGCTTGTCAGGGTGGGGGTCCCCAGTTCAAATATGTTTATTTTGGGGGTCACAGCCTAAAAAGGTTTGAGAACCCCTGGTATAGAGCATTAACAAATTCATCCACCAGGGGCATTGACAACTCATTCTTATGACTTCCTATCTAGCCAAGCTTTATAAACTATTTTTTAAAGAGAAAACAATAAAAAATAAATAAGCGAATATTCCATTTAGGTGAACAACGTCGAATAGTGACTTTGATATTCGAATATTCGAATATGTTTGGCACATTTGTAAAGAATTGGGTATTTTTATGGTATGTCAAGTATATTTTTGATACAAATACTTTTTTTATTGTAGATTTATTCAAGCAAAATGTTGAATACTGGTCACACAACGGGGAAAACACAGAACCGGCTGACCTTCTGAGCGATATAAAAACTTTATTTCACCCCAGTGCTTCGAGTTTCTTCCACCTTAAAGAAGTAAAACGATTATAGATGAATAGAGACCCATCACTTTTTTGGATAGAGTGTTCACCAAAGGTAAGAAGTGTTCCCTAACGGCGGATCGGCGATCCAGCCGCAGGATTCCGGCATGCTACCAGTAGGAACCCCATCTCGGAGCTGCGTAGCAGTGGAGTGAGGGGTTCCGAAAGGAGCTACAGTATACTGTGGGGTTATTCCTGCCTGGAGCTCTCCTAAATTGTAAATTGTAAATTGTTGCCATTTCGCCAACTATTATATGTCCGTTCTTACAGCAGGACCCAGTTATAGGACCGGGCAGGCGCGGATTTAGGCGGAGGCTTTTGGTGCTTAAGCACCACTATTTTCCTGACTAGCACCAGTTGTCATGATCTGGTGTGGCGGTGGTGAGGACCCAAATGCAGAACTCAAAGTAAAGGCAGGAAACCACGGAGGACAGGTTAACGAAGACTTTACTTAAATTAAATCATAAACACAAGCACACACAGGAAACAAACACTACAATACAACACACCCAACTGAGGAACAGACAGTACAATGATCCAGCACAGAGAGCAGGTACAAGGAGGATTAAATAGTCTCTGAATCAGGACATCAACAGCTCACAGCTGTGAAGCAGGTAGGAGTTCAGATTGTCAATCAGGTACTCACAGGAGGGGAGGGGGCGAGCAAAGAGTGGTAGAACAGGGGAAGGGCAAGGGCCAGGTCCAGACTGTGACACCAGTAGTTTTCGGGGCTAGCAAAATCGGGAGAGAGACGGTCAGATAGGGGTGGGCGATACTGGAAAAAACATTATCACGATACTCTTCATGCAGTATCACGATACACGATATTATCACGATACTGTTTTATGCGAGTTTTTAGGTTTATTATGATTATTAGACCCACACAGATATTCTATTGATAATCTATTCATTGTTATGCTGCATATAGAAATATAGATATCCTAATCTATGATTTTTTTAATGATAACATTTTGATTTTTGATTAAACAATTAACATCTTTTACCTCAAAATATTTACTAGTTGGTGTGATGATGGTTCAGGTCATTCAAATGGGTCCAAGAAATGTTTTATGGGTTCCCATAAAATGTTTTTGAGTGTTGTGAGCTTGTAGATCGGCTATTTTCAAAACAATTTGGCTAAATTATTTCGGGACCTCTCTGGGGGTCTCGACCCACAGGTTGACAACAACCCATGCCTAAGCCTTACCATTGAAACTTGGGGGAAAACAAATTACCCTACGACCAACCAAAGTCAGGAGGTTTGTTATGATACAAGCTTTCTTTTTACAGAATTACTCTGTATTTAAGTGTGCCTGCTATGCAATAGCAGAACACTTATTGTAATCCGCCATACTTAAGTCAGTCAGTCAGTCAGTAAGTAAGTAAGTAATGTTCTTGCAAATTTCTGCTCGTAATAACTGCCGCACAATTTACGCCACCGCCGCAATATATACATCAAAACGTGCGGCTCGGCCGGGAATGGTGTGCTATTACTTTTCTTTCCGATCCGCGTTACCATTGCGACGTAATTTGCAAAAAACGACGCCAAAAAAACCCATTCACTTAGAATGGGGGAAATTTCGGCACGTAATAACTGCCGCACGATTTACCACCCCCGCAATATACACATCAAAACGTGCGGCTCGGCCGGGAATGGTGTGCTATTACTTTTCTTTCCGATCCGCGATACGATTGCGATGTAATTCGCAAAAAACGACGCCCAAAAACCCCATTGACTTAGAATGGGGGACTCCGAAAAAAAACCAGAAACTTTGGCGCCACATAACTCTGCCATACTTTTGCCTAGCAACGTGATTTAAACTTTAAAATGCACACACAACTTTGGTCTTTTTCCGGCCAATAGGGATGAGCTGTAATTGATTAAGCCCCGCCCCCTCTGTAACAGGAAGTGCCTCTATAACTCATGAACCGTTTGTCGTACAGACTCGCGGCTGGTGTCATAATTTTTTTTTTTCTCAAAAATTTTTTTTCTCAAAAATTTTTTTTCTCAAAATTTTTTTTTTCTCAAAACATTTTTTTTCTCAAAATTTTTTTTTTCTCAAATTTTTTTTTCTCAATTTTTTTTTTTCTCAAAAATGTTTTTTTCTCAAAAAATTTTTTTTCTCAAATTTTTTTTTCTCAATTTTTTTTTTCTCAAAACATTTTTTTTCTCAACATTTTTTTTTCTCAATTTTTTTTTCACACATTTTTTTTTCTCAATTTTTTTTTTCTCAAATTTTTTTTTTCCTCAAAAAAATGTTTTTTTTCTCAAAAAACTTTTTTTTTTCTCAAAAAAAATTTTTTTTCTCACAAAACTGTCGTTAAAGTGCGACCCGTGATAACGGCCAAAAATGCGCCAAAACGCCACTAATTAGTCGAAATGGCTGACTTCCTGTTTGGTTTCTGATTGGCTGCTGGCCTTGTGACGTGGGTAGAGCTGCGAGGGCCCGGTCATCGCTGCTTGCAGCTTTAATTCATTAATCGTCCATGACCTTAATTGGGGCCTATTTCGCCAAACAGGAAGTGCCCCTCACCAAACAGGAAGTGACCCTTGATCTCGTGAACCGTTTGTCATACAGACACGCGGGTTGCATCAAATGACAAGATTAAGAGTCCTTAAACTTAATTGGGGCCTATTTCGCCAAACAGGAAGTGCCCCTCACCAAACAGGAAGTGACCCGTTTTCTCGTGAACCGTTTGTCATACAGACATGTGGGTGGTGTCATATGAAGAACAATAATGTTAACGTTTATGCAAAAAAATGCTAATGTTAATAACGCTAATGCTAACACCAACCGCTACACAAGGTTGCACAGACTTAGCGAGCTGCAGGCACACTTAAAATTTCTTAGAAATTTTCTTTTCTAGTTTACAATACAGTTATCATCCTAGCTTTTAGCTTTTCTACTAAACAAAAATGGCATGGTTTTATAACTAAGCCAATTATGAAATAGACGCGAAATAGACGCTACGATTTCACCGCGAGACACGCATGCTTCAACGGTGAAAGCATAACAAACAAAGCACTTTATAGCTACTTGTTTGTAGTTAATAAAAACAGAAGCATGCATTTACAAGGCGATCTAAATCACCTCATCAATACTGCCAGAACACACAGCTGTGGACTCCACTCCAGCACACACACACACACACACACACACACACACACACACAGCTCAGCAGTTTGCAGTGAGATGGCTGATAGCGATAGCAGGACGGATAAAGTAGTTTGCGTCCTGTTAGTTTAATGCATCCATTATTAAAAATATGCTTCAAAGAATGCAGGGCAAGCTGCATCACTGCTTTATAAAGTCCCGTGAAAGTGAAACTAAATCGTGGTCGTGGACCAGTGTGCCGTGCTGCTCGGTGCTCCGGTCAGTCACTGTAGAGTGTAGACACTCGGAGCCTGTCTGCGTGCTGCCCGGGGGCGGGGCCGTGAAAGCAAAGGGACAGATCCTCAAGCCATATGACACGTTGAGCCGCGACACGTTGTTAGCTTGTAGATCTGTTCTTTTTGGTGAATTACACCACCGTACTATAGAAGTATAAATTAAGCAATAGAGCAGCGACTCATAGAACGTTCACTCGCTGTATCCAGAGCCTTTTCTGTATGACTGTTTGTATCACGAGAGAAACGATAATCTGAAAAGGCATATCGTGGCAAAGCTGTATCGTCGAGACGATAATTATCGCCATATCGCCCACCCCTACGGTCAGACGGAGAAAAAACGGCACTTCTCTGAGTTCTCTCTCTCTCTCTGTTTCTCAATGTCTCTCTCTCTCACCCTCATCACTCTCTCTCCCATGCACGCTTGGTTGCACAAAAACACACGGGTTAAGCTACACTGTTTCCTGTTAATAATAACCTGCGTGAAATAAGCTGCATTGGGAAGTAAGCGGGTGACACTTTATTGTGAAAGTAAGACAGGAAACAATAGTTGTTAACTCATTGCATGCCAGGCCCGATAGTCCCGAGATTTTTTCAATGTCTTTCCCTGCCAGGCCCGATAGTCCCGAGAATTTCCGCCATTTTGAAAAAAAAAAATCTCTAGGATTTTTTTTTGGACCCCAAAAAATGTAGTAGGCATGATAGAAATCGCGAAATTGCATGTTTAACCCCCAAAGCAACCCCATCTATCAAACATGGCAGCCATCTTTGTTTACATTTTAGGAAAACATAATGGCTTGTATCTCATGAATGCCTGAACGGATTTCCATTCGGATTTTTTTGGACACACATGGTGCATTATCTAGGCATGGGTGTGCATGATCCGTGCACTATGAATTACATGGAAGTCTATGGAGACCAGAGGCACCATAGAGTACGAAGGTATTGTTAAATGGCGGGGAATGTGTTAAGGGGTTGGCCCTAGTTGTCGGTTTGTTATGTTAAGCTGCATTGGTTTGGAATAGCCTACTAGCGCGCAGTTTAAGTTATACATGATGAATGAATGGACAGCCAAAACAATTTGTATTATCAGAACAGTTTAGCCTACACATTAATTTGCGAACGGGGGCGCTGGGGGGAGAGAGAAGACAGTCTGCAGTCCATTTCAGCGTCATCTTGCAATGCGCACTGACTGTCCATGGGAAGTATGAAAATAGCCGATCTACATGCTCACAACGCCTCGAAGGCACGCAGGAGGACAACTTACAACCCATATAAAAGAAACATTATACACTCAATTGAAGTTATTTACGAGGAGATGTTATGGAAACTGTACAAGATCACCACCAAAGCCTTTACAACTTTCCCAAAGTTGCATATAAGAGAGAGGGGCTTTTCATCAATCTTTTTCCAAAAACTGGGACAATGGATAAACAGGATAAAATATGCTGCTCTGCTGTTGATTGTTGTCAACTGGTTTTGGAATCTAATTCTTCTGGATGGTGAGTAGTAGACTACACTTGACTGCTGCTGCAGCTTGCCTATGCCGAACTCTTTTCTTGATGTCAAAAGTTGTCCGCTGAGACAAATGTTAATTAAATCGAAAATAGCAGATCTAGAAGTTCACAACGCAGCGCGAAGCGACTCGTTGTGAGCTTGTAGATTGGCTATTTTCACTTCTACTTGTTTGGGTTTAGTTTCTCTTGGTTCACGGGCTAAAAACGTTTGGGAAGCAATACCATCATGCTTGTTGTAGTAGACAGAGTGGTGTAAAATTAAGTAGATTAACTGAAAAGCTTTTGGAACTGAATGATTATATGATACTGGTGTTGTCTGTCTGTTGGAGTGTTGGTACCAAGAATTCCAAGACTATCTTGCTGGCTGGTGCATGTGGAGAGGCAAAGGGAAAGTGTAGTGTGCCGTTCCCGATTGTTTAGCAAAGAAATAAACCGCGGAAACCCGAATAAAACGCGATCAAATCCGCGAAAAACCGCCAATTTTCGCGCGCGGCAAAAGCTCCCTGTAGCACCCCCTACCGCTCAGGGCTAGAACCGCGCCTGGGACCGGGTCTTAAGAACTCTACTCAGACATAACTATACAGTTCACTATACCAGGGGTTTTCAAAGTGGGTGACGGGGCACCCTGGGGTGCCGTGACAGCTGTCCAGGGGTGCCGCGAGATAATTTGATAATATTTGGAATTTATTTGGACACTTGAATTTTTTTTAGTATCATTTTAAACTTGAAGTACAAAGTTATTTTCAGTCAGTCCAAAATGGCTATTATCTCAACGTTTTCCTCGCAACATAATCACAAAAATATTGTCACCGTCGGGCAGAAACCTTGTATCTCCAAGTTTCAAATGTGTATGTCTTTTGGTAAAGCAAAGCCCTGCTTCATCACACAAGACTGTCACACAAAACTAGTGAAAACAGCCGATCTACAAGCACACCTGTTTAGTACATTTTATAGATGATAAATACAAAACTAACGGTTTTGGACATACAAGGTTTCCACCCGACAACGACGATATCCTATAAATATAAGGTGCTGGGAGTGAAAATTATAATGTAGGGGTGCCTCGGATTAACAAAATATTCATGGGGTGCCCTGAGACAATAAAGTTTGGGAACCCCTGCACTATACGACTCAGACATAACCATAAATAGAGTTTATGACTCAACTGTATAAACATATAGAGTTCCCACTGCAGCTATCACCCAAACATGGCGTGCATGTGTCATGCTGACTGTGACAGCCTGATTGACATCAGACCTAAACAAACCGTGTCGTCATGTCACCAGACTCCAAACAAATCCTAGAGAAATAAATGGGATCAGTGCAGGCCCATGACCCTGGCAGACCGGACCATGGTAGAAGCAACATACAAATCCTAGAGAAATAAATGGGATCAGTGCAGGCCCATGACCCTGGCAGACCGGACCATGGTAGAAACATAGGGTTTTCTGTCACAATAGTACAATAAGCAAGGTAATACATCAATGGCACAACTTCACCTGCTTCAAAAGACAGATAGATAGGGGGGAAATCAGTCCCTCGGAGGCAGCACAGCAGTTTTTAGGCCTAAAATTATTGGATGCTTTAACTATTAAAAAATAGCAGATATACAAGCTCACAGCGCGGCACCGAGTGCCGCGCTGTGAGCTTGTAGATCTGCTATTTTTGAAAAGTTGTGAAAATGTGTGCAACTCTTTGAACATTATGTATTTTTAAAGCGAACGTTTGTAACTCAAATTTTGCTTCTGGGTGGTCCCTGGAACTAAATATTTTGAGATGTGGGTCTGTGGCCAAATAAATATCAGTTTGGGGGTCCTTCACGTGAAAAGGTTTGGGAACCACTGACATAGTAGTCTCTCAAGAACAGACTAACTGAGCTCCATTTAAGTGAAAAGGACCTTTTCTTTGACGATGGCTGGCCAGATTGCTGACATAGAATCATAGTTTTTTCAAAAAAATCTTAGAAGGATTCAAAAGACACTTATAGAATCGGGTCAAAATTCTAATTTTCACGATTTTTCAAAAATAGTAGATCTACAAGCTCGCAGCACGGCACTCGGTGCCGCGCTGTGAGCTTGTAGATCTGCTATTTTTCAATAGTTAAAGCATAAAATAATGATACACAATAATGTGTACCCGTTCTGAATGGGTTAAGGATATTTACAAAGTCACAGAGAAGTATGAAAAGAATAAACTGAACAGTGTACACAGTAAGGAGCAAGGTACGCCAAAGAAAGGGAACGAAGAATACATACATAAAGTGTCAAAAACTGTCAACGCTCATAAGTGTAAAGGCCCTTTTCCACTGGCAGCGATAACGATGACGATAACGATTTAAAAAAGTGGGTTTTCAATTGAAGTGATCGGCAGCATCCACTCAACACCGATACAGACAACGATAGCCGACAACTACATCGTTAGGATCAACAACAATGTGGTTAAGATCACAGTGATATGGAACTGGGTCCCTGACAAACAGCTCGAGGTGCGCTCTGCGCGAGCGGCTGTTAATTGGCGCCTCTTCCCATTGATGTCCGATAACTTTATCGGACATCAACGTGAAGGCATAATTATCGCTGTGATATTTTATGGCCATCGTCATCGTTATCGCTGCCGGTGGAAAAGGGCCTTAACAGCCATACTTAAAAAGCAAATAGCAATACTTAAGCACAACTATCAAAAAGGTGCACAGAGAAGGGAAAGAGGGAAAGAGGCCACCTTGACCCTGATGAAGTTTGGTCTAACAATAAAGTAGTTGTTCTATATACTGTGTTATATATACTGTGGCTACAGTGTTGCTGGAGTTTTGACCACTCAGCAGAGCATCTCCAGTGATGATGTGCAGTATATTAAAACCCATTCAGAACGGGTACACATTATTGTGTATCATTATTTTATGCTTTAACTATTGAAAAATAGCAGATATACAAGCTCACAGCGCGGCACCGAGTGCCGCGCTGCGAGCTTGTAGATCTGCTATTTTTGAAAAATCGTGAAAATTTGAATTTTGACCCGATTCTATAAGTATCTTTTGAATCCTTCTGAGGTTTTTTGAAAAACCTATGTTTCTATGTCAGCAGTCTGGCCAGCCATTGTCAAAGAAAAGGTCCTTTTCACTTAACTGGAGCTCAGTTAGCCTGTTCTTGAGAGACTACTATGTATGTCAGTGGTTCTCAAACATTTTCATGTGAAGGGCCCCCAAAATGATATTTATTTGGCCACGGACCCCCATCTCAAAATATTCAGTTCCAGGGACCACCCAGAAGCAAAATTTGAGTTACAAACGTTCGCTTTGAAAATTCAAAGATTTGCACACATTTTCATGACTTTTTCAAAAATAGCAGATCTACAAGCTCACAGCGCGGCACTCGGTGCCGCGCTGTGAGCTTGTTTATCTGCAATTTTTCACTGGTTAAAGCATTCAATAATTCTAGGCCTAAATGGGTTAAGACAGGTAACCTTGTTCCCAGTGTCATGTCTGTCTTGTTATGGAGAGATAAAGCCTGGAAAAGAGCAACTGCCAAACGTGCCCAGCCTAGCAGAACTTTCTGTTCTACACTCGCGGCAATAGTTCTCTTGTCCAGCCTGTGACACAGACAGGATATATATAGGCTAGAATATAACACATGGCTATAAGATGGATATTATACTGTACCTATAAATACAGTATGTAAGGTCCACAGCATCATACTGTAGATACGTGGTTCTCAAAGTGGGGTCTGTGGACCCCCAGGGGTCCTTGAGAAGGTTCCAATGCAACATGTGCTGAAACAATAAGCCCTTTTGCAAATCCCGCCCCATTCTGCCCTGTTACTATGATAGGACATTTGACCCTGGGCAGATTGTTTTTATAGTGGCAGTGAATGGGATTTTTTTTCCCCTTCATAGCCTCATTACAGCTATATAAAGTACCAAAGGAAAAACATCTAGGTGATATTAATAAAAAGGGAAGACAAAGGTACAGTAGTTACATTGCAAAACAGGGGGTTTACCCGAAAATATATGTTTTAATTTGTTTAATCCCAGTGGGACAGAATCCTCTTTGCAGATTATTTTATAGTGGTAGTGGATGGGATTTCTTTTCCCTTCATAGCCTCATTACAGCTATATAAAGTACCACAAAAAACACATCTACGTGATATTAATAAAAAGGGAAGAAAAAGGTACAGTAATTACATAGCAAAACAGTAGTTTTCCCCCCGAAAATAAATGTTTTAATTAGTTTAATCCTCTGGATCAGAAAGAGAATAGACCGCGCATTGCATCCTGGGTAGGAAGAGGACAGAACTATAATCCTAACCTCACATAATAGGCTGGCTTTTCGTAATTCTGCCCATTTAAAATATATGTACCCAATCGTGACTCTTAGACCATTGATATGGTCCATGTGAACTAGTTTGTTGAAGCTTATTCATTATGATGAGCGAGATCACGGCCGAGATCGCGGCCGTACCGGGCGATCGCCGTGTCGCGCACTGCGGACAGTTTTGAAAGCCACATTTAACATTCTCCACTGCACAAACTCCACCCCCGATAGCAAAAAGTGAATGTTTTTTTCTGGTTGGCCAGTCAGGGAGTCTCAGGGACCAATCAGAAGGCTGACAAACGGTCTATTGCTTTGTCTTTATGCTATTTATAGACTACGGGGATCGTTTGCGACAACCAAGGTGTGGCGATGTATGTTAACTAAATTACTTTTTCACTGATACACACTGATATACACTGATGATTGTGCTGTCAAACGATGAAAGTAGGCTATATGGAATCTATGAAAAGGTTGTGTTGTGTCCCTGCTTCATCTCTCTCTCAACTAAGACGGTCCTTGGCCTGAAAACGTTGAAGACCCCTGCACTAGCCAAAAGGGGAATTCCCCCTTGGCCCCTGGCCATCATCAGGCAGATGGCTCTGAGCCACTACTGCTCTGCAAGGGATCAGATAAAATGCATGTATTCAGACATCCTCAACCTAAACCTGCATTGTTCTGGTAACAATAATCGCATAGCTTATTACTAGTATATAAAAAAGAAAACAGCCAATCTATCCCTGCAAAACAGGTTATAATAACATCATATATGGTCGCATTGTCGGGTGAAAACCTTGTATGTCCAAAACCGTTCGTTTTGCATTTATCATTTTAAAAATGATTTAAACTAGTGAAAACAGCCGATCAGCAAGCACACAACGCCTTGCACCGCGAGGCGTTGTGTGCTTGTAGATCTGCTGTTTTCACTACCTTTGTGCGACGGCCTTGTATGATGAAGCAGGGCTTTACTTTGTGAAAAAACATACAAATTCGAAACTTGGAGTTACGAGGTTTCTGCCTGACAGTGACGATATGATGTAGCACAAATTAGTTTTCATTTATTTTTTTGGAATTCAGAATTGAATAAACCAATCTGATTCCAATCTGGATATATAGGCCCCAAAAGGTTAGTTAATATGGTGTCACAATCTTTGAATCATATTTTTAGGCTAATTATAACTAACAAGCTATACAAGTCCCTGGCACTACATATTATTGAGATGGGGGGGTCCGCAGCCAAATACATATCATTGTGGGGGTCCTTGACATGAAAAAGCGTGAGAACCAATGCTCTTAAGGTGCAGGGGTCCACGAGGACACGGTGTCGAGGCATCTTTTCCTGGCTGAAAATGAAATGCCATGGCGTTTAAAGTGTCTTGCATAATTTCACTGCAGCATTTACCGTTGCAATGTGTTGTTTTCATGCTCAGCTGCACGACTCTTTTGTGACATTAAAATGCTGAACATGAATTTGAACGGGGAGAAAGATTACACTCCTCCGAACAGCCAAACGACAAGTTTCTGCATATCTAAGATATGCATGAACACGCACTGTACTGGTGTCTTAGAAATGTGATTTGTCCTCAGTATGATTATTATTCAAGGACAGTACGTCGGCCACAAAGTAAAAACAAAACTAAAACTAAAAAAATATGGAAAAAAAGGCATTTTAAACCTACATAAACAGCGATTCACTGTACCTGAAACTGGATTAGTGGACCAAGCACGCAGGCATGCACGCACGCACGGCGCGCACGCATGCACGCAGGCACGCTGACTGACTGACTGACTGACTGACTGACTGACTGACAGACAGACAGTAGGGATGGGACGATAAGCAATATTATCGTTTAACGTGATAAAAAAACACTCAGGATAATCGTATCGTGGAGATTTAATTTATCGTGAAATCGTCCTCCGTCATGCACTGGGATCAATTCACCTTTTATTTGCCAAGCTGCATATCCGGTACCATTTAAAGTACCCTCTATTGGTAAAACGTACTTATAATATACGTACTTGATACAGTCTTTTTTTCACTCTCTACCAAATCGCTTTGCCAACAAAAATATCCGATTTACAAGCTCACAACGCATCGGCTATTTTTTTTGGCAAATGTTCCGCCCCAAGATAATGGATGTTGGGGATAATTTGATTATCGCGATAATATCGTAAATCGAGATTTCTTTGGTCACAATAATGACGATATGACATTTTCATATCGTCACTGTGGGGCTGAAACCTTGTATCTCCAAGCTTCAAATGTGTACATTTTTTCGCAAAGTAAAGCCCTGCTTCACCATACAAGGCCGGCGCACAAAAGTAGTGAAAACAGCAGATCTACAAGCGTTGTTTGCTTGTAGATCGTCTGTTTTCACTAGTTTAAATCATTTTTAAAATGATAAATACAAAACAAACGGTTTTGGACATACAAGGTTTCCATCCGACAACGACGATATCGTCCCATCTCTAACAGACAGACAGACAGACAGACAGACAGACAGACAGACAGACAGACAGACAGACAGACAGGCTGTGTTATGGCGAGGGACCAGCTAGTGACACATCAGCCCGGCGGCGGTAGCCAATCACGGCAAAGGTCGGAGGGCAGCCGGTGCAACAGATTACGAACCAAGCGACCTTCGCTGTTACTCATC
The DNA here is from genome assembly GCF_963921795.1 of Nannobrachium achirus. NCBI lineage: Eukaryota > Metazoa > Chordata > Actinopteri > Myctophiformes > Myctophidae > Nannobrachium > Nannobrachium achirus. Next base: position 67,353,693 of record NC_137811.1, on the reverse strand, counting down.
ATCCCTGGCACCGCAGGAAGAAAAACCTTAAAGGACCAACTTTTTTTTACAACAAGAGTTCATATTTTAGATCGTAATTAGAGAAAAGAAAAGAGTGTGAAAATGTTTCCATGTACTGCTTTCTATCATTTTAGCAAATCTAGTGATTTTGATTTCAGTGGGTGGGGGGGCATGCATTCTGTATTACTATTTACAGTAACACTACTAGCCCCCATCTGCCCATGAAAGATTGCAGTGCATTTTGGGAATGGGCTTATTGGGCCCGATTCATCAATCTGGTACAGTGTAAATAAAGTGACTAAATCTTAGCCTCGTAAACCAGTCTCTCTTCCTGCCTTCATTCGAACAGAAGATGGGAGGAGTCAGTTTACTAGGCTAACTAAATCTGGCTTATTTTTCTGTTTTATCTTCAAAATTCCTTCAAAATCCCTGCCAAAAAACGTTGCTGAATCTGACCCCTAACTTGGGAATAAATGCCGGTAAGATCAAATATGGGTGTAATTTGGCCATTAAGTGCTCGATGAATCGGGCCCACTGTGTCTAAAAAGACATATTTAGCCACTTGTACGGTACGCATGCCCCCATCCAACTGAAATCTCCATATTTAAACTTTTAATGTTTTGACCGACAAAATTAACACCCTCATTCCATCATACAGCATCGCACAAGTCATCTAAAAGCTTGCAATGCGTCGCACTTGTCTCTCTTCGTCTTCCTCTGTGTCTATCTTTCAGTCTGTCTGTGTGTCTGTCTGTCTGTGTGTGTGTCTCTCTCTCTCTCTCTCTCTCTCTCTCTCTCTCTCTCTCTCTCTCTCTCTCTCTCTCTGCTGGTGTAGTGTGTGAGTCAGACAGACAGACATGGTCTTCCTGTGTCTTAGTGCTGCTTGACTGGCTAGCACTGCACTGCAAATCCTTCCTCCCCTCTGAACACACAAGCATGTCCACGCACACGCACGCAAGCACGAGCGCACGCACGCACGCACAGTTTAGCCAGCACTATCCATTTATAGCCACCCAGTTGCAACAATATTCATTTCTTGCTGATACATTTCATTACATTACAAATGTTCGCTTAAAAAAATACATACATTCAAAGATTTGCACACATTTTCATGACTTTTCAAAAAATAGCAGATCTACAAGCTTGTAGATCTGCTATTTTTCAATAGCTAAAGTTACTAGGGCCCCTCCACCTTGGGCCCTAGTAACTCAGTCCCACTTCCCCCCCACCTTGTGACGCCCCTGCCCGTCCCTAGTTGGTTCTATAAATCCTGTGCTGTGAAGACACTGAGATCAGCTCTGCTGCTTCCCTGGCTGTTCCCTCCATTGTGCCGTGTTCCTCCTACACAGCGCTCCATCCCACAGCGCTCAGGCTGGCAGCTTTTGGGGGAAAAGCTGCTATCTCAGAGTCAATAGAGCGGGCGGGATGAATGGAGTCGCTCCTGTGAGGGGAGCAAAGCCAGCAGGATGTGGATAAAACTAGAGCTGGCTGGCGGTGGTGTTCTAACGTAACTATAAGTAGATTTACTTAACCCCTTTACTGTAGGCCTAGAATTATTGAATGCTTTAACCAGTGAAAAATAGCAGATATACAAGCTCACAGCACTGCGAGCTTGTATATCTGCTATTTTTGAAATAAAAAAATAATATATTTTTTTTTGTGAAAATGTGTGCAAATCTTTGAAATATATGTATTTTCAAAGCGAACGTTTGTAATTCAAATTTTGCTCCTGGGGGGGTCCCTGGAACTAAATATTTTGAGATGGGGGTCCGTGGCCAAATACATATCATTTTGGGGGTCCTTCACTTGAAAATGTTTGAGAACCACTGACATGGTAGTCTCTCAAGAACAGACTAACTGAGCTCCATTTAAGTGAAAAGGACCTTTTCTTTGACGATGGCTGGCCAGATTGCTGACATATAAACATAGGTTTTTCAAAAAACCTTTGAAGGATTCAAAAGACACTTATAGAATCGGGTCAGATATACAAGCTCGCAGCGCGGCACTCGGTGCCGCGCTGTGAGCTTGTATATCTGCTATTTTTCAATAGTTAAAGCATAAAATAATGATACACAATAATGTGTACCCGTTCTAGTACTGTACTTGTTGTACAATGTTGAGGTATTCATACTTTACTTGAGTATTTCCAATTTCCAATACTTTTACTTCGACTCCTTCTAACTTACTTCTTACTACACTACATCTCGGATCCAAATATTGTACTTTTACTCCACTATATTTATATGAACACTTTAGTTACTAGTTACATATACATGATAATATTACCAGTAATTTGGGCTGTCACGATTATGACATTTTACATGACAATTAATTGTCACTCAAATGATTGCGTTTAACAATTTAATTGTGTTTTTGTCGTTGACAATTACATTTCTGTTTGGCTTTTAGGCTTTGAAGTTGCACATGGCAGATATGACACATAACCTAAATATACAAAGAAATTACTGACATATTTGACAACTTTATACTTATAAAAGAACATTGATAGTGGAAATAGCCGATCTAGCTCACAAGCGATACGAGCTTGAAGATCTGCTATTTCCACTATTTTTTACTTTAAAAAAAATCGGAACATTTTTCAACATGGAAACGATTATGACGATTATGAAAAATAATCATGATTATGTCAAATAATTGTGATTAGACAATTATTATGTAATAATTATGACAGCCCTACCAGTAAGACACCTAAGGTGAGGTCACGCCATCTGTAGTGACCATATACGGATTATGTTAGTGTGGTTCTCCTAACAGGGCATCATCTGGGATACACTACAATCCCTTTTATGCCCATATATGGAGATCCCTAACAGAATCCCTTTTATGCCCATATATGGAGATCCCTAACAGAATCCCTTTTACGCCCATTATATGGAGATCCCTAACAGAATCCCTTTTATGCCCATATATGGAGATCCCTTCTCTGTGTATCTGACATCGCTGTGATGTCACCTGTGATGTCACATTTATGTGACATCAGGCTGTGCTCACCGTCCGGATGTCCGGACAGAACACGGAAAAACTGTGACGGTTCTGATAGTAAACTGCGACCTACAGTCGCAATAAGAAAACATAAAGCATTATTTTTGAACATTTTTTACATTTACTATTTGTACATTAAGGGAGTAGTTCACCCCCAAAATGCCTTTTTTTTCCTATTGATTACTCACACCATGGAGACTTGAGTTCAATAATATTTTTGGTTTTTTGTCACGTTCTTCTTCACGAGACAAAAACAAGTAAAAAAGTAAATTTACCCCCATTGATTCCCAAATGCATTTGGGTCCCTATCTGGAATCAATGGGGGTACATTTATTGAAATCAAATTATTGCCTTAGGAATGCAACAAAACCCCAAAAATATGATTGAACTCAAGTCTCCATGGCATGAGTAATCAATAGGAAAAAAAAGGTCATTTTAAGTACATTTTGATGCCAACACTTTCGTACTTTTACTCAAGTACATTAGATTTTTACTTTTAACAAAGTATTTCTATATTTCAGTACTGATTTGCTTACTTTTCAACCTATCTTCATGTAATACTGTAGGTCCTCACTAGTCCATAGTCTTGTGACATCATCAATGGGAATCCAAGCTAATAGAAAATACAGGCTTTCTATTCCTGAAAAGTTGCAATGTTAAACTGGAAGCTATTGTTCTCACGATAATAAAAATCAAAAATACTTTTTCAAAAATATTGTTTAAAAACAAATCTGTCAAACGATGATGTCACAAGACTATGGATTTCTGAACTTCCCACAGCTCTCCTAAGAGACTTGGACCGAATAGATTTCTTTTGCAATTTTATTATGGACATTAGTAAGGTCCTATTATACAGTACAGTACAGTACAGTACAGTACAGTACAGTACAGTACAGTACAGTACAGTACGGTACAGAGAACGATGAGGGAGAGAAAAAAGTCCTGGTGAGAGACAGAGGAAAGCAGTTGAAAAGAGCAAAGTCAGCAGCTTCTAAAAGGAGACAGATGGAAGGCAGGGCCAGAGTAAAGGCCCATTTATATTCCCTTTACGTACAGGAATGAGTCTGTGATGTGGCCGTCACTGCTGACATACTACCATGTGTCCTTTATGTGTGCACGGATGTTGGAATACATCCACTATAGCAGTGGTTCTCAACCTTTTCAGGCCGTGACCCCCAAAATAATCATATTTTAACTTGGGACCCCTCCCACCCTGACGAGCACTAAGAGTTGAGGCATTACATTTTGTATAACATGGTTCTATCCACCTCTTTCCGCGGGAGTTTACTGGAGATTATTTGGACCACACTTCCGGTTTAACAGCAGACATACAAGCTCACGTCGCGTTGCAGATGCAGCCCGTTGTGAGCTTGTAAATCACACTCGGCTGCGGCGCCGGAAGCTCGGTACAACGTCTGCGCAATGCACTATGGGGCGTTGGAAACCCGTGGATAGGGTGTGCCAATTGTAGTCCTAGACGGGCCATATTTTGGGTCAAACACAGCCTTACACAGGTGTTCTGACTGGAGTTAATCATTAGTTCTATGCCAATCAAACAACTGGTTTGTTTACTGCTGAGTGAGAAAACAATGTTGCACATTAAGTTAATCATCTGGGGACCCCCCAAAATAATTTGGGGACCCCCCTGGGGGTCCCGACCCACAGGTTGAGAACCACTGCACTATAGACTGCAGTTCAGAATATTCTGACAACAAACGAGGCGACGGTTCAAGGAGGTCATAGCAATGTACCAGTTAAAGGACAACTTTGTCTTTTTACAACAAGGGTTCATATATATATGTCACGGTTAGTTTGAGATTCAGTTAGATTGAGAACAGGAACGTTCGTTGTGCGGCGCGGGGCGGAGCAAACGGTCGCTTTGATCCACAACAACGACAACGACAACGTAGCGTAGGCAGGAATGATAGCGCCTCACCCCATGGAGGTTAGGGTTAGGCATAGTTTTACTGAGGTTAAGGTTAGAGTTAGGGTTAGGCATAGTAAGCTAATGGCTGACACAGCTGAGCTAGGCTAGTAGATAAACAAAGAGGCGCCGCGGACGAGTGACGTCACCACAAGTCACCATCGTTGTCGCCATCTTGTGGTGATTACGCAGAATTACACAGGTGTGTTGCTAAGTGACTATCAAAGTGAATTGATCCAGGTGGTGGTGTGTGGTGAACTACAAATCGCTCTTACCCCAATCTAACTGAGTTACCCAAACTAACTGTAACATATATATCATGGATTGTAAATAGAGAAAAGAAAATATGAGTGTTCAAATGTTTTCATGTTCTTCTTTCTGTTTTTAGCGATTTTAGCTAAATCAAAATCATTAAAATCGCTAAAACGATAGAAAGGAGTAAATGAAAACATTTTAACACTCATCTTTTATTTTCTTTAATTACCTTCTTTAATTACCTTAAAGCTGTCCTTTAAGAAATTACTTTTCTAGCATAACTTTAGAAATGTGCATATGCACTCTATACACTTAAACTTTATGTTGGTTTGTTTACTGTTGAGTGACAAAACAATGTTGCACATTAAGTTAATCATCTGGGGACCCTCCAGAATAATTTGGGTTCCCGACCCACAGGTTGAGAACCACTGGTCTAGAATGGGTTAAAAGAAGAGTCTGGAGGTGGTGCCATGCGTATGGAAAGCAGGCATGATGGTGTCTACACTCTCTGCAGGCCCACAGTGGAGGTGGGCGGTGACAAGCACTGCGGTGCCGTGCAACATGGGGAATTTGCAGTGACTACGTTTAGAAGCAAATGGTGAAACAAATGCAATATACACTAGTATATATACCGTTGTTCCCTATTGAGCTTGGCACATTTCCTGGTGCAAGCTGCCCAGATCACACATGTCACACAGGTCTTCTTTTTTCACTCTCATAAGTGAAGTGAAGTGAAGTGAAGTGAGTGAGATGAAAAAACCTGGGTGAAATGTGCCAATCTCAACAGGAAACAACGGTATGTGTGTGTGTGTGTGTGTGTGTGTGTGTGTGTGTGTGTGTGTGTGTGTGTGTGTGTGTGTGTGTGTGTGTGTGTGTGTGTGTGTGTTGTGTGTGTGTGTGTGTGTGTGTGTGCGCGCGTGTGTGCGTGCGTGCGTGCGTGCATGCGTGCGTGTGTGTGTAAGCAGCTAGAGCCAGACACATCAGACACATGCACATTGTACAGATGAAAAGACAAATAATACACGAGAAAACTGCCAGTATTTGACATTACAGCATTGATTTGGACGAATGAGCCCGGAATCATGGAAATGCACTGAGATCACAATGGAACATAATATCTGTGCAATGCATTGCAGGAAGGAGCAACTTCTGAATGAAATAGCGATTACAGAGTTTGGAAGGTTTTCTGATTACAGCCTTCACAGTCCTATTATAGCCTGGGAGAGTTTTAGGAGGAAAAAAATAAAGAACATATCGAGTGCTTGTTTCGGAAGTGCTGCGTAAGCAAAATGTTTGGATTTGTGCGAGAAGAGCATCACCACTGTATAGAACTGTATGTCCTCTACCTTTCATCTGAGAAATTCAGACTCTTTCTTTCTTTCTTTCTTTCTTTCTTTCTTTCTTTCTTCCTGATCAACCTCCCTTGATGACCACTACAATAATAAATGACACTGATGATCCTCTGCATCGCTACTTTGACCTCATGCCATCGACATCAAAATTCAAATTTACAGAACCTTGGAGTGGCACAAGGTTCGGTTTAGCAGGAGTTTTGTCCCCTCAGCCATTGCCGCACTAAACAATCTGCCTCGCCCCCGTCGCTAAGAGGGTCTTTCTGTGCATAGTGGGGTCCTCCTGATGATCTGTCTTTGTGACAGGTTGTGTTCTCTTATATGGTTATGTGTTTGTTTTTCTGTTTGAACAGGCTTGTGAAGACACATTTCCGTTCGGGGACAATAAAGATGATTATACTATTATAAACGAGAAACTGCAGAGGACTCTGTAGTGTAACCTTGAGAATACTGTGTCTCAATATTCGACAACAAAGAGAGCCACACGATGTGGTTCCTGTGGATGCTACGGAGCTTGGACAGGAGTACAGCAGTGGATGCTATGGAGCTTGGAGCACAGCAGTGGATGCTGGAGAGAGGAGGGGAGCTGCATGGCAGCTGGGGAGGCAACATGGGGTGGTTGCGAGGTATAGGCCTGATTATTTCATCATTACCCAATCGCAAATTATTTGAGATAATCGTAATTATCTTGCATAATCGCCGTAATCGTTCCCGCATGTGGAAAAATGTTCATGACTTTTTTCTCTCTTTTTTTAACCCATTTAGAACAAAAAAAAGAGTCTTCTAGATTCTAATTCTTTTCTGAAGAACCTATGTCTCTATATGTCAGTGGTTCTCAAACTTTTTCATGACAAGCCAGTAGGGGCGAGATCATTTAGCGACCTACAACTGGGTTGCAACCTGGTCGGTAGTTTTCACCGACTGGCCCTCTCTCTGACAAGGACCCCCCTAGAATTATCTGTGTTTGACCACGGACCCCCATCTGAAAATATTTAGTTCCGGGCACCAAGAGAACGAACAATTTGCGTTAACAAATGTCTGCTTTAAAAAATATATACATACATTCGAAGATTTGCACACATTTTCAAGAAATTGTACTCGGTGCCGCGCTGCGAGCTTGTAGATCTGCTATTTTAAAACATGAAATAATGGTTACACAAGTGGTGACACAGATATATGCGTACAGCCGGTCGGTCTAAATGGGTTAATTGTTTCAATCTTCTATTTAGCATGTGAACACTGTGGAACAGCTGGTCTGTCTTGGGAAGCCATTATAGGTGCAGTCAACAGCCAGGAGGTGAAAGTCAAACAGAGACGGGCAGGCTGAGGGACAGGGGATAACATTTACTGTGTATCCTCGGGTGTGTTTGTACTGTAATATGTACCTTGTCTGCTATGCGCGAGCCGCGTCATGTTTTATGCATCGCGGCTGCATAACCAAACAGTCCTGTTTGGGGGACAATAAGCTAGTGTTGATCTCGTCGCCTAAAGCAGGGGTTTTTCAAACTTTTTTTTTTTTGACTCAGGGCACCCCTGCAGTGATGAATTAGTCCGGGGGCGCGCGCCCCCAACGCCCCATATCTTTTCTGAGCAGGGGTCACGGCTCTCACGTAAACGGACACTCATTGATGCCAAAACCCCACAAGTTCACACCTCGCCAACGCTTCAGTGTCACAACAAGGTGTTTTAACAAAGAAACAAGCCTATGCATATCAATAGACCTGTATAGTAGGTGTTAAGCGACGTGCGCGTGACGTCTCTAGATAAGCGACCCCCCAAACATTGAATGACCAATGCACCCCTGTAAATAACCTTTTCAGGAGGAGTGGTTCTCAACCTGTGGGTCAAGACCCCCAGGGAAGGGGGGTCCCCAAATTATTTTTGGGGGTCCCCTGATGATTAACTTAATGTGCAACATTGTTTTCTCACTCAACAGTAAACAAACCAACATAAAGTTGAAGTGTGTGGAGGGTATCTGCACATTTCTAAAGTGACAATTTGAATACCTCTAAAATGACAAATTAAACATTGGCCAAATTGTCAAATATAAGAGTCAGAAATTGTGAAAATAGCCGATCTACATGCTCACAATGCCTCGCAACTATTTTCTCAATAGAACCGTGTTGTACAAAATGTAATGCCTCAACTCTTAGTGCTTGTCGGGGGGGGGGGGGGGGGGGGGCAGTTAAAATATCATTATTTTGGGGTTCGCGGCCTGAAAAGGTTGAGAACCACTGTTGTAGAAGCATCACTGCAGGAGTGGAGCAGGTTGAATGGTTCTACGGCACTGGTTCCCAAACACTGGGTAGTGTTGATTTTCTTGGTTTCTTACATTTTGTTTTTAATTATCATTATTTCAAAACATTTTCAAAACAAACATTCCCCAAAAAGCTTTTCATTTCCATGAAATTAAGAAAAGAATGCAATGATGAATGAATAACAGAAAAAAATCACAGAAACAACACGTCGCTTCGCGCAGCGCTGCGAGCTTGTAGATCTGCTGTTTTCACTAGTTTGTGTCCCGGGCAAACGCCTAATTTCTCTTTTCTTGAGCTAAAACGTTTGGGAACCACTGTTCTACAGGCTAGGTCAGCACCATGGATAGCACCCTCCTCACTCTCTCTCTCTCTCTCTCTCTCTCTCTCACGCACGCATGCACGCACCTTACTGTACTCGTGAGGACATTATAGAGCATGGGTCTTCAACAGGGGGTCCGGGACCCCTAGGGGCTCCTCAGAGTTACTACAAGGGGTCCTCCAAATCTTTGAGTGATGGAAAGTATTTTTGTCTCCTTTTTTATATGAACCACTTGAACCATAGGCGATTCTAGCCTCTTCTATCAGGGGGTGCAAGACAGACCGAGTACTTCTATTACGCAAGCGCGCGTGCGAAAAAAAATTGTGTTTTTTAGCCATTTGTCCTGTTGTTTTAACGGGTTTCTGCAGTTTATTTTTTACCCAAATGTAACACAATATAAACAAGAAAAGTGCAAAACAGGTGCTTCTTTTTCTAGACACCATGCGCAAAGTTATTTACTTATATTTTGCAGGCAGAGGCAGCACAGGACATATAAAGCCAAACATCAAGTTAATCATCAAGCAATCAAGCAATCATCCTTATTACACAATGAACTGCAGCCTCTGGTTTTTGGCACTTGCATACTGATCAATTATTTGCTGCAGTTTAATTTTGTGTTCTTTCTCAATCTGTAAAATGCCAATAATGGTGTTAATCTCACAGACCACCCATAGTGCCTGCCAAGTCTAACCTGTTAACAGAAAGACTTGCCCCTCCTCTCTTTTTGCGCACATTTTACAAACCACGATCACAGTTTTATTTAATAATTATAAAATAAAGTTACATTACAAAAAAAAAAAGAAAAAAAAGAAATGGCCGCCTGGTGGCCAGGGGGTGCAAGTGCACCCTGGGACACCCCTTAAAATCGCCTATGACTTGAACCATAGTGTCCATATTCTGAGAACTTTAGACAAAAAATAGCAGATCTACAAGCTCACAACGCCTCGCAGTAGATCGGCTATTTTTTAGCAAAGAGCTTTGGTGTGGAGGGGGAAAAGAGCAGACCAAGTACAGAGAGCAAGGTCAAGTTTATGTATTGACGGTTCAAGTGATTAAATATCTGAAAACACAAATTGACATGAATCCAAAACACACCGATGATTGTGCTGTTAAACAATAAACTATGGAATCTATGAACAGGTTGTGGGGGTCAACTAAGGGGTCCTTGGCCTGAAAACGTTGAAGACCCCTGCTATAGAGGCTGCATGGTGATTTTATTATTGCCAAAATGTCATTGCCACTTTCATCCCTATAGCTCTAAAGCTGAAAACTGCTTATAATCCTAACCCAAACTTCAATGTGTTTTTCTTTTAACCATAACAACCATTCCCCTTGCAAGGAAAAGGAAAACTGCAACTGCAACTGCAACATCATATTCATTTAGCGAATGTATGTCCGCCGTCCGTCGTCTGACCGTCTGTCTGCATGCTGACAACACTGATACTACACAGTGTCGCCTCCATGGTAACAGCAGCATGCTGAAACAATGCCCACATTTGGAGATCAGCATGCCGACATCCTCCTTGGTAACAGCTGCTTGCTGAAACAATGCCCAAATCTGGAGATGAGCATGGTGACATCACTGATACTAAACAGTGTCGCCACCATGGCTGTGTGTCTGCATGCTGACGATACAACGGGTATTGCACAACTGGACGTCAGTGGTGACTGGTCTGCCCAACGGGCACCAGTCTGGGTTCTCCAACATTACTTGTGAGACTCCTACATTCAATCCTTCATATGCTGTGAGTGTGAATACTGTACCCCCCGTCACAGGACTAGTTGTACTATATCGATGAGGACATTTGGCCTAGTAGAACAAGTACACATGCAGGGGTGCACGCACAGCGCACACACGCACATGTGCACGCACACACATGTGCACGCTAGGGATAGGACAATACGTGATATTATTGTTTATCGTGATAAAAAACACTCACGATAATCGTATCCGTCATGAACTGGGATCAATTCACCTTTTATTTTCCGAGCTGCATATCCAGTACCAATTTAACTCTCCATTGGTAAAACGTACCTTTAAATAGGCCTATATGTACTTGATACAGTCTTTTTTTCACTCTCTACCAAATCTCTTTGCCAAAAAATAGCCGATCTACAAGTTCACAACGCGCCACTTTGTGACGCGTTGTCAGCTTGTAGATCTGCTATTTTTTGGCAACTGTTCCGCCCCAGGATAATGGATGTTCTGGGATATTTTGATTATCGAGATAATATCGTAAATCACGATTTCTTTTGTCACATTAATTGTGATATGAAATGTTCATATCATTCCATCCCTAGTGTACGCACGCACACACGCACGCACGCACGCACGCACGCACGCACGCACGCACGCACGCACACACACACACACACACACACACACACACACACACACACACACACACACACACACACACACACACGCACGCTAAAACCCAGGCCAGGCAACAAAATAAATGGCTGCATCCCAAAGCAGTGGCAGTCTAATCCCTGTGCATAATTGTTGGAGGTAGTTTAGTGCATGGGGAGAGGGTTGCACCCTTTATGGAAGAACTGAAATTATGGGCTGTCCTGGTTAAATATAGTTTTTGGAGAGCAACAAACAAGAGCATACCATTTGTGGAGGGCTGGGGGGGGGGGGGGGGGGGGGTATGCTTGAAAGTACACCGTGCAGCAAAGGTAGCCTTGCCTAGTGTGATGAACCATTACATGGGTTGTCATAGGGGGTGCACTGCACCCCCCAAGCATTTCTGAGCATCTAGGGAAAAAAAGTAAGTCTCTAGCCCATTCCTGTCAAGAGTTATGATTTTTTAAAGAATTAACCAACTAATAGTCACTGGTTTCTCCCCATCACACAGATACCAGCTGGCAACAATAAGTTGATTGATTGGAATGTTAAGTGATCAGATTCTCTCTCTCTCTCTCTCTCTCTCTCTCTCTCTCTGAAGATAGCATTGCTAAGAATGGGGGTTGTTAGACTATGAATATACCTGAACATAAATACCTGCAATATCCGAACTGTACATAAAGATTATGTGTTAGGCTTGATAAATAATTAAAAAGGGGTTTAAAATGTAAAAATATCTATTTTTTAAGTTATTATTCACTGATATTCCCTTATTGTTCATTACTTAAAATAAATTCAATTACAATAATTATTGTCCTCCATCAAACAAAATGTTTTGTAGCCATTTAGAAATTATGGCTGAAATTATCAAATGGTTTATTCTTATTGGCATTTCTTGTAAGCTGCAACTGTGTTACCAATAATGAAAGTAGCTATTTTACTTAACCTATTTAGGCCTAACCTATAGAATAGGGCTAAATCAGAAATTAGCCTACAAAACAAATATGTTGCTACATACTGTACATGTACTGTAAGCCCCTCCCAAACAGCAAAATGTGTTCCCAGCTAATGAACACAATTTGTAAAATGACACTGCTCTAACCACACATAATTTTACGTTTTATTTCGTGTCTGGTGGACACAATGAATAACAGTAGTTGGACAGTGTGATACGTTAGTGTTGAGGGGTTGACAATTGGCATGTTGCTGCTCAAGCCTGCCCCCCCTAGGGCAAATGGCAAAGTCCGCCTATGTGGGTTGTGTGTTCTGTGATGATGCTAATGGTGTTCTGTGTTCATGTGTAGGAGGCGACCAGCCTGCAGGGGTGTGTCCAGGGGACGAGACACACCTGGCTCCAATCACCACTAGAGTATTTAAGCAGGCTGGTCGGGCCAGTCTCTCTCTGTCCCCTGCCCTGGAAACTTTGTTTGGTTTGAGTTAGTTCCTTAGTTTGGTATCTGCATTTGCACCTACACTACACTTTCACACATCCACACATGAACTACACTACTAATATCACTGACAACTCATACTACCTTCTCAAGTTTAAGTATAATTTATGTCTACTTTAGTTATAAATAAAAGTACGTTTCCAACTTCACCTGTGTGTCGTCTCCCATTATTGTCATGCTTGAGCCAGGTCATGACAAATAGCCAGACAATATCACTGCATGGATATTAGTCTGGTTCTTCTCAGTGTTTTTTTTTCTCCAAGGGGCGGTTACAAAAAGATTCAAACTGACTCTATTGGTTAGACCTACAACCAATCAGAGTAGAGCAAAGGTGATACGACCGCCCTACATTTGCATACTGGGCTCCTGGTTGGTTCCTCACGACTTGTGAGCCGTGAAATATTTGAATAACTGAGCAGGGCCAGACCTGATCTGCCAAGGGCATTTTTTCTTTGCAATGGCAGATTGGTCTGCCAAGCGAGGTTACAGCCAAAGTGGGGGCGGTTGTGACCGAATGGTTCTACAGACTAGTTCAGCACCATGGATAGCACCCTCCGTGCTATCAGGGGGGTGATGATTTACGCTTCTAGCCCTATCGGACTGATTTCAGACTCAGCTGACACTTGAGTCTGACATTGTGCCCCGTCTGAACGATTTACCGGGGAGGGACTTTTGACCGAGCGTGCACACGCGCGGCCACGTGCGAGTGATTGCGACGCACGGTGATCGCGACGCATGGTGATCGCGACGCACCGTGAACGTGACGTGACATGTTGGGTGTGTATTATGACCAGTAAGACTCCCTAATCGGGAGATAAGCGACCGTAGGTGGCTTATTAAATAGGGCAAAATTTTGTTTTTCCAAAATCTTCCTGATCCATGTTGATGACATGAGTGTAGACATGATGTGTAGTGATATTTGTGATTTTAGGGCAAAAACTGTAGGAGCAGTGTCCAAAAATGTGTTTTAAAAATCGGCCTGAAGGTGGCGCTAGAATAGGGCCATGTGAGAAATGAGGGGTGGGGTCTCCGCGTTGCCTTGGCGGACGAATAGGTACCGGCCCCGGCTCTCCCGGACGCTCCTAGCCCGAGTTACGGCATTTTATGTGCGCTGCAGTGGCAGGGGGTCCTCCACTGGGGGCGCCACCACTTTTGCATCCGTTCTGGAGCACCAGGAGTCGGTGGTCCCCGGAATTCCCCGTGAGCAGCACATTTGGTCATTTTTTACATCTGGGGGTCCCCCAGGGACCCCGGGGGTCCTTGGAGGTTGTAGTTTGGCAGGCAAGGAGTGTGTGTGTAAAATCTGGCATGGATCGGGTAAACGGGTGCGGAGATATAAGCAGGGAAAAAGTGTGACGTGTGAGCACATTTGGTAATTTTTTACATCTGGGGGTCCCCCAGGGACCTGGGGGTCCCTGGGGCTCCGGGGGTCCTTGGAGGTTGTAGTTTGGCAGTCAAGGAGTGTGTGTGCAAAATTTGGCATGGATGGGGGCAACGGTTGTGGAGATATGAGCAGGGCAAAAGTGTGACGGACTGACTGACTGACTGACTCACTCACCCACGGACAGCCGGTGGAGGTTTTGGTAGTAAATGCGACCTACGGTCGCAATTATACTTGGAGAAAGATTAAAACAAAAAAAACAAAAAATTATGTGGCCACACCCCCTGTTCATTAAGTATACCTGGTTTGCAGGTGGGTGGTGACCCAGCTGAAGTTAGCCTCACGCACAGTTGTTGCCGTATGGTAAAAATGTTTTTATTGTGTTATTATGGACACAATCTTAACCAACGATAACAAGATATTCTACGCTTTGGGTCCGAGAGGCTAAAATCGGATCAAATGGTGGTCCGTGGCTCAAATACTGAATACATAATGTTCCTTGATATGAAAAGGGTTGAAAACCACCGGCGTGTATAATAGAGCACCTGAACCCTAGGCTTGTAGATCGGCTATCTCTGGCATGAAGGAGACTTTGGCGCAGATGGAAACGACCCGAAGTGCACAGAGCCAACTCAGGTCTGTTTCACACCGCATAGAGGAGGCAGGGGCGTCACAAGGGGGGGAAAAGTGGGACTGAGTTACTAGGGTCAAATGCAAGGCCTTAATTATTTTATACTTTAACTATTGAAAAAATAGCAGATATACAAGCTTGCAGCGTGGCACCGAGTGCCGCGCTGCGAGCTTGTAGATCTGCTATTTTTGAAAAGCCGTGAAAATGTGTGCAAATCTTTGAATGAATTTTCTAAGCGAACATTTGTAACTATAATTTTGCTTCTGGGGGGGTCCTTTTGGAACAAAATATTTTGAGATGGGGGCCCGTGGCCAAACGCATATCATTTTGGGGGTCCTTCACATGAAAAGGTTTTTCAAAAAAAACCTTAGAAGGATTTGAAATATTCAAAGACTTGCACACATGCATTTTCAAGAATTTTCCAAAATAGCACATCTACAAGCTCGCTGTGACCTTGTAGATCTGCTATGTTTCAATAGTTAAACAAAGCACACAATAATGCGTAATAATAATGCGTTCTCAGTCTATGGGTTCTCAGTCTATGGGTTATACAGTCCATATATGGAGAACATCCATGGGGGGCCCGCAGTGAATCCTTGTACCCAGGGCCCAGAATCTGGTGCGACACCCCTGCATAGAGGAGACGGTTGAAGACGTCTGAGGACAGCTGGGTCAAGGTCTTGGCGTAAATAGTATAGAGACTTGGGCTCGCGTCTGAGGTTGAGAAGGGTGCATGCATGGGGGGAGGGTTAGGGTCCCATAGGTGGGCCTTTTTTCGTGATAGCAATCCCATTTCGGAGCCTTGGAGACTTGAGCCTCTGTTCCCTCACCCAGAAAGTAATGAGCCGGTGGAAGACAGGCCAGATAGGAACCACCAGAGACAGAGAACCAGAGAACGCTTGGCTTGAGAAACGGAAGGACAGACAGTAGGGATGGGACGTTATGAAAATTTCATATCACGATTATTGTGACAAAAGAAATCGCAATTTACAATGTCATCACGAAAATCTAAATCCATTATCCTGGGGCGGAACATTTGCCAAACAAATAGAAGAACTACAAGCTCACAACGCGTCATGTTGTAGATGGGCTATTTTTTTTGGCATAGACATTTCATAGAGAGTGAAACATAGACTGTATCAAGTACATATATTATAAGTACCTTTTACCAATTATATAGGGTTTAAGTGGTACCGGATATGCAGCTCGGCAAATAAAAGGTGAATTGATCCCAGTGCATGATGGAGGACGATATCACGATAAATTAAAACTCCACAATACGATTATCCTGAGTGTTTTTAGTATCACATTAAACGATAATATCGCGTATCATCCTATCCCTAACAGACAGACACAAAATGAGAGAGAGAGAGAGCAACAAAACAAAGGTAATAAATAATAGCAATTAATTTGTAGTCATACACGGCCATGTTGAAGAACCAACACAGTTTCAATTTTGTCTGACTGGCATAGAACTTAATGTTCTACGCCAAGGGTCTTCAACAGGGGGTCCGGGACTCCTAGGTGGTCCTCAGAGTTACTACAGGGGGTCTTCCAAAAAATAGCCGATCTACAAGCTCACAATGCCTCACAGAGCTATTTTTGGCAAAGAGGTTTTGTTTTCTGTATAGAGCGGAAAACGAGTGAAAGGTCAAGTTTATTAAATAGTGACGGTTCAAGTGGTTAAATATCTGAAAACACACATTGACATCAATCAGAAATACACTGATGAGTCTGCTGTCAAACGATGCAACTACTATGAAAAGGTTTTAGGGGGTCCCTGCTTCATCTCTCTCTCTCAATTAAGGGGTCCTTGGCCTGAAAACGTTGAAGACCCCTGTTCTACGCTAATCAGAACACCTGTTTATGTGTTATTGGTCCTCAACATGGCCGGTGCAGGACTACAAATGAAACCCATATGAAGAGTAGTTAGTTATAATGGCCTTCTGGCATACAGGGCATTTGCCCGGTGGGCCGGTAGGCTAGGGGGCTGGGGGGGCTGATGGCCCAAAAAAAAGAAGAACAAAAAAAAAAGAAAAATCTGTAAACGTATCGGTAAAAAATAACAGTCAAAATTTGCCAAAGTTCTGACACATTTTGGCACTAATCATGTTCAAACTCCGCTTGTTGGTGGTGAGAACTGTACGCTAACTTATACAATTTATGGATTGTGTAGTTGTGTATAGTTATCATTTATGTTGTCTGTAAAAGTTGTGGTATTAAAAGCTTATGTATTTATATGTGCCGCCCTTGACCCGACGAGTCAGTATCTGCGGGCGCGCTAGTTGTGGGGGCCGGTCTGGCCAAGATGCCAGGGCTGAATTTTAGTCCCAGTCCGTCCCTTAACTATCATGGACCCCACCACACCCTGACAAGCACAGGATTGAATATAGGCATTACATTTAGTTTGAAAATAGCCAAATGCAAGCTTGCAGATGTTTTCCTCTTTCTTAATATTTGCCAATTTTGGCCAATTTGGTATTGAAAAAGGTCTTAAAAGTCATTCAAGTGTAACTTTAGAAAATGTAATGTGCAGATATGCTGTATGCTGTTTTGCTTATACTGTTGAGTGAGAAAACAGTTAATCTAATCATCTGGGCA
>NC_137811.1:67305752-67335968 GCF_963921795.1 Nannobrachium achirus | reverse complement strand
GGGCTTGAGCCCCTGCCCTTTTGTAAAAAGTGCCCTCTCCAGACCACGAATGACGTTTTTACTATGGTGAAAGAAATGCAAATGCCCTCTTTCCATGCCGTACCTGATGGCAGCATTCAAGAGAATTGCCTTGTCCAAACTCTCCTGAACTTGAATGCATCATCTTATGTTGAAAGAATGTCCCTCTCTGTGTAGAAATCCATACTGTTACGTCACGTCTCCAGTATAGACATGACTTTTGATTATGATTAGTTTTAGTGTGGTATCACACACTGAAAATAGCCAACCTCCAAGCTCAGGAGGTCTGCTATTTTCGATATTTCCACCAAAAGGCTCTTTTAAGAAATGTCAGCCCCTGCCTCTCTAACATTCTCTGCACGTCCCTGCGCACACGCACACACACGGCTGTTTTGGGGGGTGATTAGATGTGTGATCTTTTGGATAGCAGCAGGGCTTGGAATTATCTCCAGTGATCAATAAGTGAACAGCAAGCTATACACTGTAGCCTAAGCCATGAGCCCCGGTCAGTAAAACGCCATATTACCAGCCATGATAATCATAATATTTATTTACACGCCTATAAATTCTCTTCAATTCAGCCCCAGAAGTGCTACTTTTATTCACACGCTTATGAGAGTTTATGATACGTACATCCAAACAATGTTGTATATCCTGTATGACACACACACACACACACACACACACACACACACGCACGCACGCACGCACGCACGCACGCACGCACGTACGCATGCTCGCGCGTCCCACCGCTCTGTGGTAAAAATGACAAATGGGATGGGATGTCATATGAATTATAAAAACATTCCTTATCAATAGACTATACAATAACAACACAACGAGCAGATAATGGCCACAATAACAATAACGGCATAACAATAACGGCATAACAACAACGTGCTTCATGGTAAATGACATAACACACATCATCATAGCTAGTATAAACCACTTTACAGTGCGGCACTTAAGATGGAGCGAGAGAGAGAGAGAGAGAGAGAGAGGGAGAGGGAGGGAGGGAGGAGAGAATACGCATGCAGATGAAGGACAGAGAGGAAGGAGACACAGGAGCGAGCGAGAGAGAGAGAGAGAGAGAGAGAGAGAGAGAGAGAGAGAGAGAGAGAGAGAGAGAGAGAGAGAGAGAGAGAGAGAGAGAGAGAGAGTGAGTGACAGAAAGGAGAGGAGAGGAGGAGAGGAGAGGAAGACAGGGAGGGGAGTTGATGAGATTTTAAATCCCATTCAGAACGGTTACACATTATAGTGTATTATTATGTTATGCTTTAACTACTGAAAAATAGCAGATATACAAGCTCACAGCGCGGCACCGTGTGCCGCGCTGCGAGCTTGTAGATCTGCTATTTTAGAAAAATCGTGAAAATTTGAATTTTGACACGATTCTATAAGTGTCTTTTGAATCTTTCTAAGATTTTTTGAAAAACCTTTGTTTCTATGTCAGCAATCTGGCCAGCCATCGTCAAAGAAAAGGTCCTTTTCACTTAACTGGAGCTCAGTTAGTCTGTTCTTGAGAGACTACTATGTCAGTGGTTCTCAAACTTTTTCATGTGAAGGACCCCCCAAAATTATATTTATTTGGCCACGGACCCCCCATCTCAAAATATTTATTTCCAGGGACCCCCCCCAGAAGCAACATTTTGGTTACAAACGTTCGCTTTGAAAATACATCTATTCAAAGATTTGCACACATTTTCACGACTTTTTCAAAAATAGCAGATCTACAAGCTTGCAGCGCGGCACAGAGCTTGTAGATCTGCTATTTTTCACTGGTTAAAGCATTCAATAATTCTAGGCCTGAATGGGTTAATGTGAAGGTCAATGTGTTCTAACTGTGCTCTCTGCAGGGGATCCACAGAGGGTCCCAAGAGCACTGCTGCAGTGGAGGAGGAGTTACTGTTACTCCAGAACAGTACTGGTTTTCAACCTTTTTAATAATGATATTATTACAGGGGTCGCCCCCACACACCCCACCCTGACGAGCACTAAGAGTCGAGGCCAGAGCCATGAAGGCCATGGTCGCCATTACCCCTCAGTTTGGCCTTGTGCTCCTCAAACCAATGGCATGACCTGAGGCCACAGTGGCCTTAATGCCCCAGCTGACTGTACCACTTTCTCCTCTGTCTTCTTTCTTGTCAACATGTAGACGGTAGAAACCGGTGTCTCTGTCTTGTCATGTAGACACCAGTGTCTTTTTGTTGAGATTCTGAAATCTTAACTCCCCTGAGTCCCCATCTTTAAAACCAATCCAGTGACTTTGATTGGTGCAGGGCTGAGCGAGGATCAGATTGTAAATACCATTGTGCATCTATTCACTGCAGATTAGGTTATCATCCCTAACCCCTAAATTCAACAAATCCTTTCAATGGACTTGTTTTATTTGATGGCCTTTTTGCCCTGTCATTTGGCCCTTTTGCCCTCAAAATGGAAAACACCAAAAGGGCAAGTGGCCTTGCCCCTAACAAGACAAAATTCCGAGGCATTACATTTTGTACGACACGGTTCTATTGTGATTCTATTTTCATAATTTCTGCCTCTAATATTTGACAATTTGGCCAATTTGTCATTTTAGATTGTCACTTTAGAAATGTGTAGATATCCTTTACACTTAAACGTTATGTTGGTCTGTTTACTGTTGAGTGAGAAAACAATGTGGCACATTAAGTTAATCATCTGGGGACCCCCTGGCTGGGTGTCCCGACTCACAGGTTGAGAACCACTGCTCCCGAGGAGAGGAGAAGGGAAATGAGGGGATAGGAGGAGGATATGGGAGGAGAAAGGGACAGGAGGAGAAGGACACATACTTCCCACAGGAAAAATAAAATAAAAAGATCCCCATATCTGCTGGGTGAAGTACAACAATGTGCAAAACACAGCAGCAAGATATGTGAGCTGCTGTGATAGGAGAAGGATATTGAATGGAACTCTTAATGACTATACTGATCATTGTGTGTACACTTTCCTTGCACTGTCTGCATCGAGTAATCTCCATACATGAAAACTGTTTCACCCCCTTTCAATTGTACTCATTTTATTTTGATTGTATTATATTGATTGATTGTACTGTACTGTGTACACTTAAGCTTTGGCAATGTAAACGTATGATCAGGCCAATAAAGCTCTTTGAATTGAATTGAATTGAATTGAAATGAAATGAAATGAAATGAAATGAAATGAAATGAAATGAAAATGAAAGAGGAGAGGAGAGGAGAGGAGAGAGAGAGGAGAGGAGAGGAGAGGAGAGGAGCGGAGCGGAGCATGGGGGGATTGGGGGAGATATGCCTGCATGGGATCTGGTTTTGCTGGTTCAACAACTAACAGCAAATAGAGGGGTCAGCATCTTGTGTCTGTTTGCGTGTGCATGTGTGAGTGTGTGAGTGTGTGCGGTGCGTGCGGTGCGTGCGTGTAGCGTGCGCTGTGTGTGTGCGCGTGTGTATGTGTACACAAGTGTGTGTCTGTGTCTAATGCTCATGGGTGTTTCTGCAGTTGGTGTGAAATGGTCAACATCAAACAGAGGGCGATGAGGAGGGCGAGGCAGCGTGATGGTGTCATAACCTCACACATGCAGTGTTCACAGAACACATGTTTGTTTACCTTTCTATTCAAGCAGAACAGCCGTCCTCGAACCGTTTTTCATTTCAAGAACCACCGTGGCTCAGGGGTAGAGAAACCGTCATTAGAACACAGAGGGGTTCCCAGTTCGATTCCGGGCTCCCCCAGAGTTAGTGTCGAAGAGTCCTTGAGCAAGACCCTGCACCCCTAGTTTGCTCCCCGGTGAGCAGGTTGGTGCCTTGCATGGTTTCCTCTGCCATCGGTGTATGAATGTGTGTGTGTGAATGGGGTGTAATGCACAATCTATGTAAAGCGCTATATAAATGCACCATTTACCATTTACTGTAACTCTGAGTGTAAAAAATTTACCCAAATGGGTAAGTATAAAAAAAGGCAATACTGGAGATGTGGTGTACAGCATGCATCTCTACACAGCGAGGGCAATTCTTTCAACGTAAGGTGCTGCATTCAAGTTCAGGAGAGTTTGGGCAAGGCAATTCTCTTGAATGCTGCCTTCAGGTATGGCATGGAAAGAGGGGGGCATTTGCATTTCTTTCACCATAGTGAAATCTGCATTCATGGTCTGGAGAGGGAACTTCTTACAGACGGATAAAATGATGTCTATGTGTGCACGTGCCTGCACTGAGACATTATAGAACACATTAAGCATAATATATAGAACCAAACAGTCAATTCAACAGTGCTTTCATTCATTATAAGTCATTTTATTAAGGTTTATTACATCTCTACACAGTTGTTTTAATACATTAACAACTATAGGCTCTTAATAGATATTTATGATATATTCACTTAAGTACAGTGGATCTATCTATCTATCTATCTATCTATCTATCTATCTATCTATCTAGGAGTGTTACATCATTACAGTACAGTAGTAAGTCTGGACCTTTGACCTCAACTCAGACCGAGCGGCAAATCCGATTGGCTGTGCTGACCTTTTCAAGCGTATACAGTTTGTGGTTGGAAGGCAGTTCATGAGCGTGGAATGGCTACCTCCGTTTCTATAAATACACATCCATGGTGTTTCAGCTTTTCCATGGGAGGGAGGGGGGGGTGGGGGGTACCTACAGTACCAGTGGTGGACAAACACTTGACTTGACTGAAATTACACTATAGTGTTGACATGTTTCCCAACCACACAAGTGAATGTTGCTCAGTTAAACCTGTATAATATGAGTTAAAGTAGTGGAACACAAAAATGTAATGCAAAAGTATGCAAAATTGCATGCTTTTCAAAAATACTTCAGTATTCAAAAGTACAAATTACAAAGTACATTTTCCTTTTAATACAGTAGCAATGCTTTGCTCTGTTTTTATTTTTTTTTCTTCTCCAAAAAATCTTTTCCTGAAAAATATCAATAATAGTAATAATAATATATATTTTTTTATTTGTATTATATTTTGAATAGGGCTGAGTTCAATTAGTGATGAGTTCAGTATGTAAGTTTTCCTCCTTCCAATGAAAAAGTCAAAAGTATAATATGTGTCTTTGCAATGCACAGTAGTGGAGTGAAAGTCAAAAAATACAAATACTCAAGTAAATGTACTTAGTCACTTTCTATCTACCACTCACGTTGCTGTGAGCGCTAAACAGCCAACGTCAGTTGCATTTGTATTGTTATGCAATGCATTTCCTATACTTTCTTAATTTGCCACGTCTTCTCTATAGCACTTCACAGTTTCACATTGCATGAAAAGTGCACTATAAATTAAATACATGATGTATGTATTAATATGCATGTGTTAATAATGGCTGAGATTCAAACTCTGAAGTAAAAAAAAATGAAATAAAAAAACTAACAAAAAATACATCAAATAAAAGCAGGCAGGCAACATTTCCAATATGTCTGGGCTGAATGTTAAAACAAACAAACAAACAAAGTTAACCCTTTAAGACCAGGAACACATTATTGCGCATTATTTTATGCTTTAACTTTAAAATTGTAATACATTTTTATTTTTGAAAATTGTGAAAATTTGCTATTGCAAAAGTCTTTGAATATCTTTACCTGATTCTAGTGTCTTCTTTGAAAAACCTATGTTTCTATGTCAGTGGTGCTCAAACCGTTTTCATGTCAAGGACCCCCAGCATGATATGTATTTGGCCACGGACCCCCATCTCAAAATATTTAGTTCCAGGGACCCCCAGAAGCAATATCTGAGTTACAAATGTTTGCTTTAAAACACTTTTTTCACAAAAATAGCAGATCTACAAGCTCTTAGTGCGGCACCCGGTGCTTGTATATCTGCTATTTTCAATTTCATAAAATAATTACAGGCCGGTTAATTGTGCGTGTTAGAAGTTTGTTTGCATGGAGGTGTATTGGTCTAGTTGTGATTATTAACTTGTATGTTCATGTGTGATAGTGTTTAATGACAACCCATACAGCCAGATTACTTTTCCATGTATTGACCAGGCCCTGGTGAAAGCTCACATCTAATTACACACTAATCAATGCAGGCAGCGACGTCATTACACAGCAAAAAAAAACATATGCACACACAGTGCCGCGCACACAGCACAGGAGTTGACCAGGAAATGCACTATGCACTATGCCACTGGTTCCCAAACACTGGGTCAGGACCCATTTGTGGGTCGTGGAAACATTTTTATGGGTCCCTTTGTTTTTTGCTTCCTACATTCAGTTTTTAATTAATTATTATTTCAAAACAATTTCTAGAAAGAATATCCCCTGCTGAAAAAAATTAAGTAATTTAAGGAATAAATGAGAAATCTGAGAAAGTCCATAAATTAGAAAACAAATGATTAAGTTTGGGAAACCCACTGCACTATGCAGTGTAATCCTGAATGTTAATCTAACTCAGGGAGTGTACAATGGAACCATATAGACCCTTACGGATACCATTTTGGTTGCACTTCTACACACAAGTACAGACAGCTGGCCTGTATCTGACTCCAACCAAACACACACCCTTAATGTTTACACTGGGCGGCAGTGGCTCAGGGGTAGAGTTGCCGTCTTAGAACATGGAGGGTTCCCGAAGGGTTCAGAGTTCGATCCCGGGCTCCCGCAAACCAGTTAGTGTCGAAGAGTCTTTGAGCAAGACTCTGAAGCCCTATAGTTGCTCCCGGTGAGCAGGTTGGTGCCTTGCATGGTTTCCTCCGCCATCGGTGAATGTAATGCAGAATGTCTGTAAAGCGCCTTGGATAAAGACGCTATATAAATGCATCATTTACCATTTATTTACCTTTCCAAACTAGGACAGTACTTTTGGAAAAATAGACAGTACTTGTTAATCAATTCATGCGGAGTGCCTTTTCATTTTGTGGGCATGTCTCATTTTGGAAATAAACTCTTCTGTAGTTTATTACCGAAAAATATCCCCTATTTACATATTTCAGTGCAGATGTCCTAATATTTTCAACTGTGGGGGATTGCAAAAATAACACAGGCAACACTCCTCCTCCGTAATTCGGTTAAATTGGTAATAAACCAAATCAAGCGAATACTGCTGGTACAGATAATCGTGCAGACGTCAGAAGTTGTTTGGGTTTGGTGGCCTTGTACAGTATGTTTCACTGTCTGTAACACTCTTACAGAGTGACATCATGTGACATTACACTGCTGAGGTGCCACCCATCATACGGTCCCTATACCTGTCTGGAAAGTGTGCTTCCCGTTTCGGTCTGCGTCGTAGTCCAATAGGGAGACAGCGAGACAAACACGTAAAAGAATAAGAATGTAACAAATCATAATGATTATTGTTCTTGTCGGGTGGAAACCTTGTATGCCCAAAACATTATCATCGATGGGGATTCCAACAACAGCCTTTTTTTCCTTTTTCTAGGGGGCGGCATTGGCTCAGGGGTAGAGAAACCTTCATTAGAGCACGAAGGCTTCCAGAAGGGTTTCCAGTTCGAATCCGGGCTCCCCCAGAGTTAGTGTCAAAGAGTCCTTGAGCAAGACTCTGAACCTCTAGTTGCTCCCTGTGAGCAGGTTGGTGCCTTGCATGGTTTCCTCAGCCGTCGGTGTATGAATGTGTGTGTGAATGGGTGAATGTAATGACACTCTATGTAAAGCGCCTTGGATAAAAGCACTATATAAATGCACCTTTACCATTTTCTTCCCCTGAAAGTTATCATGCAGACAAAAGCCATTGGTTCTTGAATTAATACAGTTTGAAATGTGGTTTGAAATGACCAAACCTGCCTACAAGCTGAACTGATTGTTTGAAGACGCCTCCAACAAGTCATGTCTGATTTCATTCAAGGGACAGTTATATTAAGAGACACTGAAATCATACTAAAGGACAGATGCTATGGCTGAGTCAACCATTTGATTGAACAGTGAATCGAATATTGAAACAAAATGTTTCAGGAAAAAGGTGTGACAATTATTTAGTAAAACACTCCTCAACACAAGGTAATAATCATGTTTAAATTCGTTTTTTTTACACAGTAGTGTAAATGGAGAAAATGGCTAGAGGAATTTGGTATACACACACAGCTCTAGCTGTATCTTTTATACTACTCTATATACAAATAGTCTGTGCCAAAATTACTCTTAAAGACAAACCGCATGCATGGAGATTTTAAAATGATCTATTCATCGTATCAGTTTGACATGACACTTTGTAGAAGATCTGTTTTTTTTGTTTTTACAGGTATCTTTGAAAACCTACAATAAAAACTTCACATAACCTCTATCAGACTCTATGTCGATGATGCATTTTCTTTTATGCTGTTTTATAACCAAATGTGATGCGTTGTAATGCCAACATCGAAGGGAATGTCATATGAATATCATAAAAAAGTGTCTTGGCATGTAAAAATGTCAGCATTTGGTTATGAAAAGTCTGTTTTTTAACATACCTGCTACTGGATTTGTTTTTTATCTCTGTAAATGTTACTAAGTACAGTAAAACTATTAAAACATGGGAAGGTGCAAGTGTACTGTATGTGTGGGTCCAAAGCAGTGCCCCTCAAACCTTTTCATGTCGAGGACCCCCACATTCATATGTATTTATGAGGACCCCAACATTCAGTATTTGGCCGCAGATCCCCATTTGAAAATAAGGTTTGTTAAAAATGTGCAAAATGTGCAAAAATGTTTTACACATTTCAATCGCAAGAACAGATCTATTTTTGAATGGCCAAAGTATTACAATGGGGTTAAAGTGGTTAAAATGGTTTTCATGCCGTATTAACATTCTTTCCTGGGGACCCCTGGGGATCACCAGACCTCACTTTGAGATCAGGGATCTCCAGACAGACCTCACTTTGAGATGACCTGGTATTGAAGGAGAATTTTGGGCCTAGAAGGCTATCTTACCTTTAAAATCACTTATTTGCTCCTCCAGCAGGGACCTCCGCACAGCTTTGGTTGAACGCACAGCCGGAAGTCCTGTGAGGTTTCAAGTTGAAAGTGCAAAATGTGCACCTTCATGACAATAATGGCGAAGTTGGGTGAGAATAAACAATGTTTACTGACTAGATCATACATGGGCAACTGGCGGCCCTGGGGCCACATACGACCCCCACCTTCACTTAAAGGAGGCATATTACAGACCAAAATAGGACCCCCCCCCTGAATGAGAATGTTTCCACAGACGTTCTTACCTGGTTCGGTTGATATGTCTCATTTCTGCCCCTGTTCTGAAATCTGTAGAATAGTCCCCACTGCTAAAACGGGCGTATCACCTCTATCCAAAAGCGCACATTTCGGCCGCTTCCAAACAAAAGAATCTTTTAGGAATCGTCCAGACATGCTTCCTACAGTCACCACACAGTGTTTTAGCGAGACGCTCCGTGCATTGATGTAAACAAAGCAATGAGAACGGCCACTTCCTGCCTCAGCTCTGAGAGCTAGAGCGGAAGTCTCGCGAAATCTCACGAGAGCTTGAGGCAGCATTGCTTTCCTTAGCCCTGGTAAACAGGCTATTAACCCTTCACAGGCTACAACAGCGTGTCTGGTATGTCTAGGAAGCATGTCTGGACGATTCATAAAAAAAAAAAAATCTTTTGAAGCGGCCGAAATGGGCGCTTTTGTATAAAGTCTATATTCCCGTTTTAGCTGATGGGACTAATCTACAAATCTCAGAACAGGGGCAGAATTGAGGCATATCAACCTAACCAGGTAAGAAGGTCTGGGGAAACATTCTCATTCAGGGGGGGTCCTATTTTGGTCTGTATGCCTCCTTTAATGCAGCCCGTAGGTTAATGTTGGAATACTGATATAGTATTGATTTCAGCTGTTCAGATTTATAATCCAACCAATTGCTCCTGTCTGAAGCCCTGTTGGGGTAGGGCAGATGGACCCAAAATGGACTATGTTGCATCTTTTGAATAAAAAAAAGAAGAACAAAAAAACACAACATCTGGACCATTCTTTGGGGTAGCAAATAAGTACCTTTAAAGGTAAGATAGCATTCTAGGCCGAAATTCTCCTTTAAGGAGGCCAAGGAACCTTTACAGCCTTCAGCCATCGGGGGGCACCAGTGAGAGTATTTATGTACAGTATGTTCTCAGAGTGGGGTCTGTTTCCAGGGGGTCCCCAGCTATATGAATGAAATTAAAAAAGGTTTGAAGGATCACCACAGGGGTATATATATATATAAAACATAAAACTCCCACAGACCACAAAACAGGTTCAGGCCTCAGGGGTACATTTGGGTGGGTGGGTATAGGTAGAGGGGGGCTGTGTCTCACACAGCGGTGAGGGGCGAGGGCTCGAACTCGGGGTTGATGTAGGAGAAGCCCAGGAAGTCGTCCTGGTCGATGGCGGCCAACACGTCCGGGTCGGAGGGCGTGAGCACCGAGGGGGCCGCCGTGAAGAACTTGTCAAAGTTCTCTCCTTTCTTCCCGCCCTGGGTAGGGGAGAGAGAGGAGAGAGAGGAGAGAGAGGAGGGGGAAAAGGGTCTATATCAAGAGTCTTCAAGAGTTACACAGGGGGTACTCCAAATCTAGAAACTTTTTCCTTTTTTTATATTAACCACTTGAACCCTAGCGTTCATATTCGGAGAATTTTACCCAAAAATAGCCGATCTACAAGCTCACAATGCCTCGCAGCGCGGCAAAGAGGTTTGGTGTAGAGGGGGAAAAAGAGCAGACTAAGTACAGAGTGAAAGGTCAAGTTTATTAAGCATTGACGGTTCAAGTGGTTAAATATCTGAAAACACAAATTGACATGAATCCAATATACAGTACACTGATGATTGTGCTGTCAAACGATGAAACTATATGGAATCTATGAAAACGTTGTGGGGGTCCCTGCTTCATCTCTCTCTCAACTAAGGGGTCCTTGGCCTGAAAACGTTGAAGACCCCTGGTCTACAGTATATCTTATAACTGTAGTAGTAACCTGTAATATTTGTGGATTTCCTGCGGGCAATTATTTTGTCTCTTTTTGGTAGAACCTCATGCTGTACGTCCATAAATAAATAAATGGCGAAAGTAGCCTTTAAAGGAGTAGTTCACCCCCAAAATGACTTTTTTTCTATTGATTACTCATGCCATGTAGAGTAGAGTTCAATAATATTTTTTGGTTTTTGTCGCATTCCTAAGACAAAAATTTGATTCGAGTAAATGTACCCCCATTGATTCCGGATGGGGACCCGTTTCGAAACGGGTCCCCATCCGGAACGAATGGGGGTACATTTATTGTTATCACATCTTTGTCTTAGGAATGCGACAAAAAACTAAAAATATTATTGAACTCTAGTCTCCATGGCATGAGTAATCAATAGAAAAAAGTCATTTTGGGGGTGAACTACTCACAAGCTTGCACATCTGCTATTTTTGAACATTTTTGGAAAAGTCTTGAAAGTGTGAGAGTGATTTGAGAAAGCCTCAGGTCTTAATGGGGAAGTGTTCAAAATGCCAGCTGAGTGTTGTTGTCAGAGGAGCCTCAGAGCTCCTTGTGTCTCCTTTCATCATGGATGTTATGAAGAGCTCCTAATGAAGCGCTGGTATGAAAATGACACCCGCACGTCTATCACAGAGAGAGGAGCTCCAAGTTAATGGAGAGCAGGCAGGCAGATAACACCACTCTCTCTCTCTCTCTCTCCCTCCCATTTCAATTGTCCTCGAATGTCCTCTCGCAGCTCGCTCCTCTCCTAGTTAACTCTCCAGAAAATGGGACCGGAGCTCACACAGGCACGTGCGCACATGCGTGCACACTGCACACACGCACACTGCAAAAATGAATGAACTAAGCAAGATTTGCAATCGTATATCTAGCCATAAAATCTTATTGGTCTAGTTTTAAAAATTATATTCTAAAGAAGATAAAATTGTACAAGATGATGATTTTTGTTTTAAGAAAATATTTCTTTTTTTTCTTACCATGATATTAGATCTTAAATTATAATATTTCACATTTACATCAAGTAAAAATTACCCTCTGAGACAAAGGTTGAATCCACAGTGTCACTTTTAAGAAAATGAGTAGCTCTGAGTACTTATTTTAAGTACCAAACTAGTAAAATACCCTATTGTCTTTATGTATGGATCTCAGTGTTTGATTAGGTCATATGGAAATACAATGACTACAATATGGGCATTCCCAGATATGGGGTTAATATTGATGACACCATATATGGCATATATGGATATGTCCATGGGCTTTGCCAGATATGGGCTTAATATTGATGACATCAGGGATCTCCATATATGGATATGTCCATGGGCTTTGCCAGATATGGGCTTAATATTGATGACATCAGGGATTTCCATATATGGATACATGGGCGTTGCCAGATATGGGCTTAATATTGATGACATCAGGGATCTCCATGCTGCATAAGGGCAAAAAGGGGAGTCCTACATCTTGGTCAGTGAGTCAGAGTGATGTCACAAGATCTGCACGGTTTCAGAGAAACAGCGACCGAAGGTCACAATAACTATTTTCACACTACATATTGGAATGAAAAATGTTGTTCAACATCACGTTTATTCACATTTAATTAAGTACAGTGGCTTTCAAATGGCAAGATCAGAGTACATGGAATAAAGTAAATAATAAAGCAAATATATAGAAATCCCACCTCAGCCAAACCTTTAAATATAACATGTCTCTCGAAGTGGTGTTCAAATACATCATTTTGGGGGACCTTGGCATGACAATGTTTGAAAACTAAGGCATTTGTAGAATCAGGCCCAGGTCGTATGGCTCAAGTCATAACGGGTTAATTACACCACACTCATTCCTTTTGGGTTCTTAAAGGAGTAGTTCACCCCCAAAATGCCTTTTTTTCTATTGATTACTCACCCCATGGAGACGTGAATTCATGGAAATGTATTTTTTGTTTTTTTGTCACATTCCTAAGCCAATAAAGCCTAAAGCCCCCATTGATTCCGGTAGGGGACCCAAAGTGTCTTTGGGTCCCCTACCCCTACATTTATTATAATCAAATTATTGACTTAGGAATGCGATAAGGGTAATAATAATAATTATTATAATTATTATTACCCATATATATATATATATATATATATATATATATATATATATATATATATATATATATATATGGGTAATAATAATAATTATATATATATATATATATATATATATATATATATATATATATATATATATATATATATATATATATACATGAATTAGAGTCTCCATGGTGTGAGTAATCAATCATTTTGGGGGTGAACTACTCCTTTAATGGTAATTTTTCAGTGCAATTACGTCATCAATGTCATATGGAGCAAATAACGCAATTCAGAAATGACATAAATAAACAATACATTTTCTTTTTGTAATAGCCTGGGCATTATTTTAATGTATTATGTTAGGCTTATTTCCACAGGGCTTATGACGTAAGCACGTAAGCGCACGTTAAGCGCACGTAGATAGGCTATTTGAAAACGTCACATCCGCTTGACTTCATCATCATCATCATCTTCTTCTTCAAACTCCCAACCGCTAACCTATGCCGCTAACGCTAACAGCTGTGGACTTGGAGTGGAACCGAACGCACGCACGGTAAGCTATTATTCTATTATATTCTACTTTGCACACGAATGTTGAGTGCCATAAAACAACAAGACGAGGCCACAAGCCACAAAGCCTAATTTATATTTTGCACGGCGACGGTGTCGCACGCTGAAAATAACAGATCTTGCAGTGTTATACAAGCTCACAAAGCCGACCACGCTATGCACGGAGAGCTTTTAGATCTGCTATGTTCAGCACCGTCGTGCTGCTAAGTACTTAAACATGCAATTGCACCGTGTTTTGAACTTGTGTATGGTTCATTTTTATAAATTAGGGCTTTTGCCACGTTATCATGCAAAGTGGAGGGCCTGTTTATTATGATTTCAGGTTAACCTACAACAATAAAAGAACAATGATGATAAAAAAACGTTTTATTTTTACGATGAATAACAGAACAGTAAAGTTGTCAGAGTTGCAATTGGTCCCTCCTGATGTGATCATTTTAAATGATGCCATAGCATTTCAGTGAATTCACCCCCCCCTCCCTGTCTGCCAGGTACAATATGTGACAACATGTACTGCATCATGGTTAAGCTGGAAACTACCACACTATCCATTTTACAAGGTATGTTGATATTCAGCTGATTAAATTAATGCATGACAGACCTAAATGTGACCCTTGCGGGTACATTTGAGGACCCCCACCCCAAAAAGCACTTATAATTGTAGGATTTGAGGCATTACATTTAGTTGAAGCTTGTGGATTGGCTACTTTCATCTTGGCCAATGTTGGACCATTTAGCTGGCGACCACCTTAAAAGGATATTTTACTTTCATAAACAAATGTGGGTAATTGTTGTCGACCCATGCTTTTGTGAACACCCCAGACTGTTTTCAAGTTGTTCAACATAGTATGCAGAGCATGAAATCGAAGGCTCTGTTCAATATAGTGAAGTGTTTCTCAACTTTTTTTAATTTCTAGGACCCCCATAACAGTATGGTCAAAAAGAAGCCAATGAGGGTCTACTCACTTAGGTTCTCCTCACTCTGAGTTACACCTATTTACATATTGATATTCATTTGATCAGACACGCCCCTTCCTATTCAATCCCATTGTAACTTAAACCATGGTGGATATTTTTTTTACTATTTTGAAAAGCATTTTAAATGGTTCAAATAGCTGATCTACAAGCTCACAATGTGTCAATGTAGCTATCCATTTGAAGTATTTAAAAACATATTGTTCAAAGTGGTAAAAATATTGTTCAAAATGGTAGAAAAGCCTAAGAAGTTAAGCAAAAAAAATAAAAATAGAAATTGATAAATACTGTATTGAAACAACACAAAACTAGGTATAAACTAGTCCCCTGGGGATTTGCACAGTATATGGGGGATTGATTAAATGTAGGGGTGTAGGAGTCTCAGAATTAATGGTGGAGAACCCAGACATATCAGTGTCATGTCAATGCCCATATTTGGACATTGTTTCATCATGCAGCTGTTACCATGGTGACGACACTGTTTAGTTTCAGTGCAGACAGAGATGGACATACATTCCGTAAATTAATAGTTATTATATTATTGATGTGTTCATTTTGCTTTACATTAGAAGCAGACATGCTACGCACCCTCACCCAAGAGGATTTGATGGAGGTTTTTCCAGGCCAGGCTGACTTTGGCCACAGAAAGCGCTTGTGGGCTCCAATTCACCCAGAGGTATTATAACTGCATTGTTTGGCAAATATCAGTGACAGAGTTTTAAATTGGGTCAGTTATTTACCACTTTGTAAATGTTTTATCTGCTTTACTTAGAATGAGAATCCACAAGACAAATCTGGCCCTGTTGGATCCAGAACGTCTTCCTTCTCTCCACTCCCACGGTAGGAGTACATCCCACCACTCCGACATGTCTCCTTTCCGACATGTCTCCATTCCGACACTAACCCTATCTCTAACCCTAACCTGAACCCCCATGGGAGTGTTGCCACTCCGACAATAAGAAGCCAATTTCGGAGTGGCGACATGTCGGATTGGAGAGAGCCTCCCCCACGGTAGATAATTATGTAACTTTGAAAAAAAAAAAAAAGATCTACAAGCTACAATTAAAATCACACGACACGACAAATCATATTGGGACATGGGTCCAAAAATACATTTCAGTCTTGGGATTTCTTTTTGCTTTTACCTCTACATACAGCAGTTGTTTCAATGTTTTTTTTGTTGTTTTTTTTAACTTTTTTTCTAGGTTAAAGATGAGCTACGTCGGATCTTGGCAAAGGATAACCCTAACTTCACTGAGGCCAAGAAGAGGTGGGATAGCTTCTGCTGCCAGGTCCAGTTCTACGCTGCCTGGAACAAGGCAAGCACAGCTTCCTTTGGATGGAGGTAAGTGATTTTGCTCTCATCCACTCGTCCTAGACAAGTCGCCCTTCTGGCACCCAAAATGTGTAATATCTTCCTGTTGCTCTTAGAACTACAGACCCACTCTCTAGGTTCTGCCGTGGTCTGAAGACTCACCTCTTCAGACTCCATCATAGCCCATAGCACCTGCTCTTTAACCTTAACTATAAGTTAGATTGCATTTTTGTTTACTTTAGTTTTTTCTTAGATTACAATGAGTTTGATGTATTGACCTTGCTTAATGTATGTCGCTCTGGATTAAGAGCGTCAGCTAAACGCCTTAATTGTTTACAGTAGTACATTTTTGAGTAAACAACACTGAGTGAATAGATTTACTAAGCACTTTTATTTTTGTCTCAGTTGAATTTGCTGTAGGGAGAATCAAGGCACCCTGTTTCCCTCCAGCTCCCCACCACCAAAGAAGCTGGGAGGACCCAGTGAAGCGTTGCTCCACATCCTTGAGGTAGGAGTGTCACACCAAATAGACAAAATAGCTGATCTACAAGCTCAAAACATGTCCGTGTGGTATGTTTTATGCTTGTATATCTGCTATTCTTTTTTATTTTTATTGGAATTCTGAAGTGTATTTTCTAATGCATTTATGCAAGGTTTATTAACTTAAATGAACTTAACTACAAATACATTGGACTTAAAAAAATACTGAAATCAATACTATATCGGTTTTCTGTTATTAAGTGACAAGTCGGTTTGCCAGTTGCCCATTTATGTTTACTGAAATCATTTCTATATTGTTTTTCTTTGTTTTGCTGTAGCCATCTGAAGACCCAAATCTCTACCACCAGAAGAGACCCCTCCAGAGCCCCGTCCTGATCCTGGATAGGCCCCGCTGTTTGGTTGCTGTGGGGAACACTCCCATCACCATCTTTCCAGAGGAGCAGCTGATTGACGGTCTGATCTATTTACTTGGCTATTACTACACCTTCCATCTCACGTACCCCAAGTGCGTGGCTACACTCCTGTCTGTCGTGCAGACAGAAATATTATGTGATGACATACATGACCGTGACACCACTCCATCCTACAAAAAGCCTTGGCAGAGTGGAAGACTTTTGTTGATGGGAAGTAGTGAGGTGCTAGTGAAGTGCAATAACGGATGCTGTATTTTTTATTTGTTTTTATTTATTTTATTTGTTGATGTAAAGTAGAGGTGCTTGTAAAGTACAATACCAGGTGCTGTAATGTCAAGTTAACACACAAATCCATTCATTCAAGGAGTTATTGTTTTTAGATATATTTCTAAGCCAATAATTTGACCCGCTCAAATTATAAGCCTGTGAACTGATGAAATCTTCAATGTTGTCATGCCAATTTAAGCACAGAGCCCCTATTGCAGCCTATTGCATGATCAAAATAACAACCTGTAGTATAATGTAAACCTATCACTTCACTTGCATGTTTAAGATCCTTGAAGCAAGGATATGCTTTAAGGATCTTTGCAGGCCTGTCTTCCTTGTTCAGTGTTTCATCGCTGTCTATGAAGGCCCTCCTGGCATCGAGCTCCAGCAGTTGTGCCACGTCACTCTGGTTTGGTTTAGGCCTTTTTAGCAATTCCTGAAGCGTCTTGTAATGCCTGGCCTGTGCTTCACGGCTGTCTTCGACAGTCAACCTCCACTAGTTGACTCTCCTCCGCTAAAATCGAGAACACAATACACAAATCATGGTTATAGGTTTGGAGTCTCCCAAAAAAGAAATCATAGAAGCAGAGTGAAATATTTACATTATACTACAGGTTGTTATTCTGATCAAGCAATAGGCTGAAATAGGCTCTGTGCTTAAATTAGCATGACAACATTGAAGATATCATCAGTTCACAGGCCTAGTGGATGCATCTGTCCAATGACCTGGTGAAATTATTAGCTTGGAAATATATTTAAAAAAAGAGAACTCCTTAAATGAATGAATTTGTGTTTTAACTGTGCTACACACCTATATTAACATCAGTTATTATGATGGTACTTGGAAAAACATTTTCTGAGGTGGTACCTGGTGTAAAAAGGCTTAGCCTATAGCCAAATCTACTTGCATGCAACAGGGCCATCAGGTCCATCATCTGGTGCTGGGCTCCCCAAAATCCCCAGAGGTCTCAGTGGTTTGGGACAAAATGATGGTTGAGCCACTGGATTCGTCATCACTGGGAGAAAGGTTGAGGCGACGTCTCTTCTTGGGGACGCCTCGCTTAGGTGTTGGCCCTTGTTTCTTCGGGTAGCAGTGCTTCTGTCCATGTTCACTGGCTTGCAGTATCGCAATCATGCTAGTGACTGTATTTCTCACTGTGGGGGTGTCAAAGATCTCCTGTATTTTTTGTAAAGTTAAAGTGCTGCTATTATGTTAAAGCTCTGGTACCTTTTGTTGTTAAAAGCTCTGGCAGTTTTATTTTTGCTAGTTAAAGTGCCGCTATTATGTTAAAGCTCTGGTACCTTATGTTGTTAAAGCTTTGGTGGTTTTATGTGAAAGCTCTGTAAGTAGTAATCTCTATAGTGTACGTATCTACAGTGTTAAGTCAGCAATCTCCAAATTTAGGCCTATCCAGGATCAGAACATACTCTTAAGATGTTCTGTCCGTCCGTCTGTCATGTCGGTCATCTCTAAATTTGTTAACTGTTTCCGCATGTGGGAGTATCTGATGTGGGCACTGTTTAGTGTCGGTCGTCAGCCATCTCCAAATGCGGGCTGACTTCAGTGACTTGGCAGCCAAATTCAGCCTGAATCAGATCTGGGCCACATCCAGATTGAAATCTGATCGGTATTAACAACACGTGACCATTAAAACCGATTGGATTCCAGTCTGGATGTGGCCCAGATCTGATTCAGGCTGGATGTGGCTGCACTGTACATGGTGTCTTAATGACGTCAGTCATCTCCAACTTCTGGCATGTTTCAGCATCTGGCTCTTGTGGTGGTGTAGTGTCAGCATGCATGGCGGATGGACAGAAAGACATTGTGACACTGATCTCTGGTTTGGTTTGGGTCTCTTTATTGTCAAGTGCTGGGAGTGCCCTGACTATGGCAAATTCAACAAAAATAAGTGCTTAGTATGTGTTTACTGAAAAGTAAACACATACCCAGCTTCTTTGGTCGTGGTGAGCTGGAAGGAAACAGGGTGCCTTGATTATCCCTATAGTAAATTCAACTGAGACAGAAATAAAAGTGCTTAGTAAATCTATTCACTCAGTGTTTACTCAAAAATGTACTACTGTAAACAATTTACTGTAACACTCTCACACTTAATTGTTTTATAATAAATTTTGAGAACATTCATTATGCCTTCATTTATTTACTACATTTCAGGATTTGCTTTTTACCGCTTATTTGAGTAGCTTTGGGGTATTTTGGAAAGGGATTAACACTTAAATTTCAAGACCTTTAAAGGAGTAGTTCACCCCCAAAATGACTTTTCTTCTTTTGTTTACTCACGCCATGGAGACTTGAGTTCAAGAATATATTTGTTTGTATTTGTTGCATTCCTAAGACAAAATCCGATTATTGTAAATTTACCCCATTGATTCCGGATGGGGACCCGAATAGAAAATTCATTTTGAGGTGAACTACTCCTTTAATGGCTAGTTATTAGTCTCTTTGACTTGGTATTGTGCTTGAAAGGGGATTTTACCACCGATTTCAAGACCTTTAATGGCTAGTTATCAGTCTTTTTGACTTAAATATAGTGCTTGGAATGAGTCTGAAAAACTTATTTGAAGAGGTTTGCCAACTAATTTTGAGTTTCTATGACTTAAATGACTAGTTACGAGTTTATTTAACTTACATTTAGTGCTTGGAATGAGTCTGAAAATCTTATTTGAAGAAGTTTGCCAACTAATTTTGAGTTTCTATGACTTAAACGGGTAGTTATGAGTCTATTTGACTTGAATATATTGCTTGGAATGAGTCTGAAAATCTTATTTGAAGAGGTTTGCCAACTAATTCTGAGTTTATATGACTTAATTAATTACTTGGAATGGGGTTTAATGAACTTATTTTAAGAATCCCTGACTTCCCTAAAGCCTTGATATATTTTCTTATTTCAAGAAATCTTACCGGGAAAAATTTTCTTACCCCACTGGCAGATAATCTTACTTGTTTTTAGTTGATTTATACTCAAAAACATATTTTTTTTCTTATATTTAGAGTAGGTTTTTTTGCAGTGCACACGCGCACACGCACACACACTCGCACGCGTCACGTCTAGGCCTGTCACAATAATTACATAAGCGTCTAATCGCAATAATTTGACATGATCGCAATTAATTTGTCATAATCGTCAATCGTTTCCATGTTGAACATTTTTCATATATTTTCAAAAATTGTGGAAATAGCCGATCTACAAGCTCACATCGTGTCGCGATGTGGCGCGTTCTGAGCTTGTAGATCGGCTATTCTTTTCCACGATCAATGTTCTTTTTGATGTATAAAGTTGTCATATATGTCATTAATTTCTTTGTATTTCTTTTGTACACATATTTAGATATGTGTCATATCTGCCATGTGCAACTTCAAAGCCTACAAGCCAAACAGAAATGTAATTGTCAACGACAAAATCACAATTAAATCATTAATCGCAATTATTTGAGTGACAATTAATCGTCATGTAAAACGTCATAATCGTGACAGCCCTAGACACGTCCCATCGCTCCTCATACAGCCGTGGTCCTCGAGCAACCTTTCTTCTTATTATTCTTTTCATTTCAAGGACCCCCCTAGCTTGACCTCGGCCTAGATTTTCATTTCGTTTCACTCCATTATTCAGTCTGAAAGCCCTCTCGGCGCAGCCGTTTTCAGAGGTGGGGGAGCGTGCGACGTGCGTGACCAAAGTGTGGTACTCTTTGGTTGGCGATTGGTACTGAATACTGGATGCTGGATCATCCCCATTGGGCTGGTTTCATTTTCAGAATGTGAAAACCCTGCTTCGACAGGATCACCAGACCCTGAATGCTCAGTGATTCAGGGTCTGGACTCTGGAGCCAGGCAAGACCTTGCGGGTCATTGTAACGTCTACTCCGGATTCTGTGATCACCTCAGAATCTAGACAGCTTTTAAGTTGCTCCATTCAGATATCTGGCTCTGTCGCAGACTGGGCTGCGATAAGCACTGTGAGAAGCATCGGTTTAAACCAGTGAGAGAACAGAACCGGCCCATCCTTCTTTCCGTGGGTCCATGTGTTGTGTTGTGCATCAAAACCAAAACAAACAGCGGAGACGATAACAGCACGGCTCCAAAGAAAGTGATGCAGAAAACAAAAACATCAAACCTCGGTTCGAAGTGAAGCGGTGAATTTTTATTCTATGTGTTCTAGAGCTATGAAATCTGTGTTCTAGATCTATACATTATGTGTTCTAGATCTATACTTTCTATGTGCTTTAGTTCTATATTTTTATGAATTCTGAATTCTGAATGATTTTATCTGGAGGGCCAAATTGTCATGTGAAGCTTGACCAATCCTCAATCCTGAACACACGGGACACACAAAGCCACTCCTTGGAAGCGGCTTTCACCACTTAAACTAGACCAGGTCAACCTGGTTGTGCCAGACCCCCTGTCTGTCATCATCATTTATGACATCATGCCTTTTGTAGGCATGTCATCATCATGTCATCATCATATATACCCTTTATATAGAAAAGGGACAGACCGACATTTGCTTATGTAGGCCTACCCATTTCATGGGTCTGGCAAAAATGGAAAACACAATAACACATGGACCCTCATGGATAAGGAGGATGGACTGGTTGACATCTGGCAGAGACATAATCCTCAGTTTATCGTTCCAACTTTATTCTCTGGTTTAAACTGAGTTTCACACAAACATCCCTTTTTTTTCAATTGCTGTTGGTAGTCATGGCTGCCAGTTCCCACCTGATGTTGTGTGGGAGCTGTGACTGATCTAGATGGTACTGAATAACTGCTGCCTTACATAACGTCTTCAGACTGGGACTCAAGTCTAGAACGTATAGGTCTTGGTTACGTCCTCCATAGACGATGATACGATCTCCCACAATGCAACAGAGACTCCCAGTTATGGGATGCAGACATTTCCCCTTGGGCTCAAGCTTCCTCCAGGAGGTCTCGGGGTTGTGTTTCCACACATCTGTGTATTTAATCATGTACAGTTCTCCATTGTAGGCAAAGGCTGAATGTAAAAACATATCTAAAGGAAGAATATGTGCAGAAGGCGTCCTCAGCCAGCAGTTGGTCTCTGTGTCAAACACTCTGAGGTTGTTGTGGAGGACGTCCCCCTGCTTATCGTATCCTTGACCCCCAAATACAAACATCTTTATCCCGATGATGGTGGCAGAGTGATGCATTGAAATGGGTGGTGGAGTTCCTCTGATGCTGATTGAAGACCAGAACATTGAGGTGGTGTCCAACTTGAATAAGTAATTGGTTTCTCTACGATGTGTCGGGGATCGGCCGTTCACCAACTTATTTCCTCCGTGGACAAACATGACCTTCCCCAAGGCACAGGCAGAGTGAAACGCCCTCCCCTCTGGAACAGTCCCTGATACCTTTGGCCGGAACC
This sequence comes from Nannobrachium achirus, assembly GCF_963921795.1. Taxonomy (NCBI): domain Eukaryota; kingdom Metazoa; phylum Chordata; class Actinopteri; order Myctophiformes; family Myctophidae; genus Nannobrachium; species Nannobrachium achirus. The sequence continues at coordinate 67,313,522 of NC_137811.1, read as the reverse complement.
ATCTGTGTGTGTGGACATCAAAAGCATAAAGCACGTTGTAGTACTCTGGTAAATCATGACTAGTTCCCCCCCAGATGTAGGCGACATCTTCAATTAGCACAGCTGTGTGACCGGCACAATGGGGAGGAACCTCTAGGATGCACTCTCCTCGTTCACATGTCAACGGGGACAACTTCACCCAGCGCAAAGACACTGTGTTAAAGACACAGACATCAAATATCGGATCCCATCCAGTGAACTCCTCCTCGAAACTGAGATATCCAAAGGAGTACAACTTTCCCCCCACTGCGATAGCAGCACTACAGTTTCTAAATGGTCCCCATATATGGGCTGTGACGCGACGCTCAACATTTTACACTCCAGAATTGTTGTTGTGTAAGACAGTTGAGTCCTAGTGTACTTTCTACAACTTGTATGAAACGGCCCAAACGGTACACAAAGCTTGACCAATCAACAAAGCCGATGGGTCGGGTTGGCCAACGAACTATCCCTTTATACTGATAGCCGATCTGTAAGCGCACAACGCCTTGTCTCCACGAGGCCTGCTTTCTGCTGTGACTCCCCTGTCTATGTTCCTACTGCCCCTCAGGATACTGATGCATTCTGGGACCCAACCAGAGGGGGGGAGAGAGAGAGGGAGAGGGAGAGAGAGAGGAAAGAAGGAGAAGACATGCGAGAGTGAAGACAGAGACAGAGAAATGACAGCTGCAAATCCCTAAAGGCCAGACGGACCAGAGAGCGACAGAGTGTGTGTGTGCACGTACGCGCACAAATGTATGCATGCACGTGCATGTGTGTGTGTGTGTGTGTGTGTGTGTGTGTGTGTGTGTGTGTGTGTGTGTGTGTGTGTGTGTGTGTGTGTGTGTGCAGCCAGGGGCGTCACAAGGGGGGGAAAGTGGGACTGAGTTACTAGGGCCCAAGGTGGAGGGGCCTTAATTATTGTATACTTTAGCTTTTTAAGCGAACATTTGTAACACGAATTTTGCTTCTGGGAGGTCCCTGGAACTAAATGTTTTGAGATGGGGATTTCAAATATTCAAAACTTGCACAGACGTTCATGATTTTTCAAAAATAGCAGATCTACAAGCTCGCTGCTTGTATATCTGCTATTTTTCAATAGTTAAAGCACAAAACAACGTGTAATAATGCGTTCCCAGTCTAAATGGGTTAAACCCCTTCCCCCTATGAAGAACATTCATGGGGGGCCCGCAGTGAATCCTTGTAGCCAGGGCCCAGAATTTGGTGCGACACCCATGTGTGTGTGTATGCGTGCCTGCATGTGCCTGTGTGTGTGTGTGTGTGTGTGTGTGTGTGTGTGTGTGTGTGTGTGTGTGTGTGTGTGTTGTGTGTGTGTGTGTGTGTGTGTGTGTGTGTGTGTGTGTGTGTGTGTGTGTGTTTGTGTTTGTGTGTGTGTGTGTGTGTGTGTGTGTGTGTGTGTGTGTGTGTGTGTGTGTGTGTGTGTGTGCGCGTGTGTGTGTGTGTGTGCGTGTGTGTGTGTGTGTGACTGAGTGGAACTGACAGTCCGGGGTTTGAAGGGCGGTTGTATCTCCAGCCTCTCCAGGCGGTCCCAGTCCATCCAGCGGAAGAAGGGATGCTCGCGGATCTCTCTCTCCGCCTCCTCCCCTCCTCCAAGACGCTTGGCTGGGTGCTTGGTCAGCAGCTAGAGAGAGAGAGAGAGAGAGAGAGAGAGAGAGAGAGAGAGAGAGAGAGAGAGAGAGAGAGAGAGAGAGAGAGAGAGGGTGGGATTACAAGACAGAGAAAGGTAGGCAGTTATTTTATTATGGTTAGCATAAAATCAGTGACAACACAGATATGTGCATACTGATGATAGTGCTGTCAAACAAGTGATGATAGACACAAGTGTGTGGCCCAAATATATAACTACCAGTAAGACGCCTAAGGGCCCTAAAGGGCGAAGTCGCGCCATGTCTTGGCCATCTGGCCAGTGATGTATATCGGACCAGTTACCCATACAGGTATATGGAGACCCGGCCTGGTACCCATAGATATTCACATATATGGGCTTAATATTGATGACATCAGGGATCTCCATATATGGGCATAAAAAGGATTTGGTTCCCCTGAAATCATGTCAGAGCATGCATGATGTCAGAGCGTGAGAGTCAGCGTGATCTCAGAGTGGATCTAGATCTACAAGTGCCGTGCTGTGAGCTTGTATATCTGCTATTTTTTAATAGTTAAAGCATAAAATATTGCGTAATAATGCGTTCCCGGTCTTTTAATGGGTTAAGATGACTACATAGAAACGTCCATGTTGAATGTCAGACATGTCGTGGAGAGTGGAGAGAGGGGAGACTCTTACTCCTTTGCAGATGGAGACGGCCTCGCGGGACAGACTCTTGGGATAGGACACACTCTGCTCCAGGATGGACTGGAACAACTCCTCCTCGTCTATACCGTCAAACGGAGGCTGGGGGAGGAGAAGATGTTGTTGTTGTCAGGCAGAAACCTCATATCGCCATGTTTCAACTTTTCTTCGTAAATCAACGCAACGCCTGAAAACTATTATGTTGCAGTACTCTAGTCCAGGAATCTTCAACAGGGGGTCCGGGACCCCTAGGGGGTCCTCAGAGTTACTACAGGGGGTCCTCCAAATCTTTGTGTGATAGAAACCTTTTTTGTATTAACCACTTGAACCCCAGTGTCCATATTCTGAGAACTTTAGCCAAAAATAGCAGATCTACAAGCTCACAAGTTGCGAGGCGTTGTGAGCTTGTAGATCGGCTATTTTTGGCAGAGAGTTTTGGATTATAGGGGAAAAAGAGCAGACCAAGTACAGAGTGAATTTATTAAGTATTGACGGTTCAAGTGGTTAAATATCTGAAAACACAAATTGACATGAATCCAAAATACACAATGATTGTGCTGTCAAATGATGAAACTATATGGAATCTATGAAAAGGTTGTGGGGGTCCCTGCTTCATCTCTCTCCCATCAAAGGGGTCCTTGGCCTGAAAACGTTGAAGACCCCTGCTCTAGTCATCTCGAGTCAGGACTCAAGTCCAAGTTTTCATTGACTCGGTCTCGTCTGGGTCTCACTCATGATTTTACTCAGTCTCGACTCGGTCTCGGACAAGGGACTCAACTTTCCCTTGTGAGGGACCAATCTTGGCCCAGCATGCAAATATGGGGTGGGCTTATAACCAGAGGCCTTTTTATTTTTTAATCCAGACCTTGGAAATGCAGGTTCCATACAGACTATATCTACGCAGTGATATTTGACTGGCCATGCCAGACTAAATCAATGTCTCACCCAGACAGTGTGGATAATAATAAGACCTTTATCGATCCTGTGAAAGAACCTCCTAACTACAATAGATCATCAAACTGTCTGGAAAACCTCCTATGACTCCTATTAGATGCTCAAGCTGTTTGACTCCTAACTCCACACCCTCTCCCCTGCTTTGAGTGTTTGACTCCTAACTCCAGCCCCTCTCCCCTGCTTTGAGTGTGTTCCACACGGGGCTTGCAGAGCAGAGATAAACACAAGGCCATAATATAGTCTGTTAACTGCCCTACAAAGGAAGAGTGCAGTAACTACGTTCACGAATTTCACTGAAAAATGGGTTAGGGTTACAGCTGATCAGCCAAATGAGATATAGACATAAAATTGATATTACACTGATTGTATATTTGTTCTTGAGCTAATTGTTCATCCCCCAATATCATGAAGGCTAATTTGACATTTGGGCAACACAAATAAGTCGGTGTGTCCGAAAACGTAGTTACTGCACTCTGCCTTTGTAGGGCAGTGAGCTGTTTATCAAACGTAGCAATGGCGCCACTGTTAAGAAAACAATTAATTATATTTCTAAAATCTACAGTATGTAGTGTATTGTTTTCTGAGGAGAGCAATAGGACAAGAAATGAGTTCAAGGGTTGCAGCGACCTGCCATTTTTCAGGGCTATTCTCTCTCTAGTTCTTCTGAAACTGCATCCATTAAACACAGACAACCGAAAATGTCTACTTTTCGCTACATTTGTGCGACACCGTGGTACGACAAAGTAACATTTATGAACTTAAAACTAAAAAGAAACGTTGAAATATGGAGATACTGCACGCAGGTTTCTGCCCGACTGCTCAGGAAAGGCAGTGGTGAGTGTTTTGAAGTGACACAGTAACAGCAGGCTGTTACTGTCTGTCTGTGTGAAAAATAATGAGCCCATAAGGCTGTGTAATGTAGACGCATAGCATACCTGCCCCGCTAGCATCTCATACAGCAGCACTCCATACGACCACCAGTCTACTGCCTTAGTGTACGGCTGGTAGGCTACGATCTGAGGAGAGGAGAGGAGAGGAGAGGAGAGGAGAGGAGAGGAGAGGAGAGGAGAGGAGAGGAGAGGAGAGGGGATGAAAGGGGAGGGGAGGGGAGGAAAAGTTTGACAAGTGGTTAAACATGAATGAGCTCAGAAAAAACACTTCTCTGTGTGTGTGTGTGTGTGTGTGTGTGTGTGTGTGTGTGTGTGTGTGTGTGTGTGTGTGTGTGTGTGTGTGTGCGCGCGTGCGTGCGTGCGTGCGTGCGTGCGTGCGTGCGTGCGTGCGTGCGTGCGTGCGTGTGCGCGCGTGCCTGTCTGTGTTTTCATGTGTCTGTGGTGAGAGAGATTACTAATCACCGGAGGATTTTGAAAACATGAAAAAAAAAGACAGAAAATATACATATCTGCCGTGTGAAGAACAACAATGTGCAAACACAGCAGCCAGATGTGAGCGGTGAGAAGGATGTCTAATGGTATACAGTACATACGGTACTGTACAGTACGTACAACTGCCTTAAATACCATTAGTCATGTGTATTCCAGCACTGTCTGTGCACTGATTGATATCTACATATAGACCCACTGATTAACACTGGGAAAGTGATGTGTACAGCCTCAGGGGAAATATACTGTATCTGTTTTAAAACGGCAGTTGTGGCAGAACAGATCAATGTATATTTACATAAGGCTGTCAATACCCCATGGAGTTGTACTCTGTTCCAACTGTCTGTCATCAGTGTGTGTCTCTCTGTTGTGATGTGCTCACAATCACTAACAATGTGCATTTATACTCGAGTGCTGCTTAGGTACATTATGGTCAGTGGTGGAAAAAGTACTCAAAAGTATCAATACTGCAATGTAGAAATACTCTGTTACAAGTAAATGTCCGGAATTCAAAATGTACTTGAGTAAAAGTTTGACATTTTTGGCATTCAAAAGTACTTAAAGCACCAAAAGTACAAGTACAAAATATTTGAAAATAGCAGATCTACAAGCTCACAACACGTCGCGATGTGACACGTTGTGAGCTTGTAGAATTAAATAGGGCTAAAGTGGCTAAAGTGGTTAATTTATATTTTATAATATTATAATTTATATACGCAAAGTAACTGGTAACTGAAGTTTTCAAATAAATCTAGCGGAGTAAAAGTACAATATTTGGATCTGAGATGTAGTGGAGTAGAAGTCAAAGTATTGGAAATACTCAAGTAAAGTACAAATACCTCAAAATTGTACTTAAGTACAGTAATTAAGTAAACGTACTTAGTTACTTTACACCACTGCATATGGTTGCCGTCGGACAGAGACCTCTTATCTCCGTACTCCGTATTATTATAATTTTTCTCCTAAACGAACTCATTAAGACCAAAAAAATACCTACACAAGTCTTACAGTGTGTTTCTGTATCTGTGGTGCTCAAAGTGTTTAATGTTTAGTGTTCAAAACCTAGTCCTGGAATTATAAGGATTTGTCCGCGGACCGCCATCTCAAAGTGTGCTGTTCCAGGGAAAAAGATTTGAGTTCAAAATGTTCGCTTCAAATAATGTATATTCATATATTTACAGTTTGAGAGTAGCTGCTAGTAGTTTCACTCACGCACGCACACACGCACGCACACACGCACGCACGCACGCACTATATCCGTCCATCTCTCTCTCTCTCTTGCCTCCTCCTTCCTACCCCCTCTCTCTCTCTCTCTGGCTAACAAGTCCAAGTAATGAAAAGCACACACACTTCAAAGGACTCGTCCAGTAGCAGTAGACATCATTTGCATATCATTACCGTCACTGCATAAAAACCCAGCCAAAGTCCACAAAAAAAAAAAAATGGGGAAAAAGAAAACGCATGAATTTTTGATATTATGTCATCTCTCAATTCGGGTTCCTTCAGTTCAGTCAAAGTCTTTGTTTTTGTCACGTTGATTGCTTTGTTTATTTCATTTCCTTTGACGCCAGGCTTTGTTATCCAAAAACTTTGATGCAGCTTTCTGTCTCTGCTCAGTCTCTGCTGAGTCCCATAGACGTGTTTTAATCAGGTTTATTAGCGATGCTTTCATCACTCCTGCTTCTGTCACCAAGCCAGACAGACAGATCTTTTCTAGGCTTTGTCTTGGCGCTGAGGTCAACCAATCATTACATGTAAACTTATTATGCAGTGCACAACATGTATCCTCCAGTGCACTTCCATGGCGTAATTTAGTGCAACCCTTAGAACACGTTTAATGTGCTAATAGATCAGTGCTTCTCAACCTTTTAACTCATTTTGTGCTCCAGACATGAACGGGTTAAATGTCCAGCGCGCCGTTCGCCTGCTCCGTCCGTGGCCAGTCTCTTATTTTGAAGGCCAGAAGTCGATTGCGCAAACATTTCCTTTTTGACGTCATGACCTCATTCACCGGAAGTGATCATCTTCACATGCGGGTGTAGTAATGGAGGATCGTTGCCTTTCAACTTGTGTTATTATAGCGAGAATCTAATGCCATCCTTGGCTTCAAACGTGTTTTTTGGAGAAAATGGACATTAAAGATGAGATAGACCGTCAGCCTCCATGTTAAGGAATCACTATTTTGTGCACGTGGATCCGCGATGATGATGAATCGGCGAGTTCAATCGTGCCAGGACTTTCCAACGGACCGTACGGTAAGCTTGCCAGCTTTACTGTATATACAGTATATTTCGTGAGTATCCTCAGGATCGGCACTCCGAGTACTCGAGTATTTTTCATGAGTATTCTCGGGATCGGCTACAAATGGGTTAAGTACCACCTCAGAAAATAGGCTATTTAAAGGGGATGACCACCCAATCAAATATATCATTTATATATGTTAATGTCGATGAGTGAACATTAGCTCAAGTGCCCCCCCTCCTTTTGAGAGGGGAACAGAGTTGTGACGATTTGGGGGTCATGTGACCAGTGGCAGTGACGTCGGCACATTGTCAAATGCAGCCCGCCCCCATACGTTTCAGTGGGATATCAGAAACAGCGCGACTTCAATTGAAATACAGAGCCTTTTCAGCCATGTCAGTTGTATTATGTACAAGGGCTATGTCTTGTGAGTTAGAATATGTATCCAACTATCCATATGCCATCCAAAACGAGCAGGATCTACTCCTACCGCTATTATTACTTTGTTTACACGGAACTAGGGAAGTATGGCGGAAATACATGCCCATATTTGGCGGAACGTGATGACATCTTTCAACGAGCGACGGACGGCCGCATCGGCGATCTCGGAGCTCAGATGGAGGAAACGAGACGGACACTTGAGCTAATGTTCACTCATCAACATTAACATATATACATGATATATTTGATTACTGAAAATGGGTGGTCATCCCCTTTAAGCTTTGTACTGCAACGGCAGATGACAACGGCAACCGGAAATGATCAGCCGTCGCAGCCTTCTCTACTGCGGCAGGAGCTGGCTTTCCACGTAGCGTCTACAACGCCTGCTGCGTAGACGCGTCGCCATGGGAACCAAAGCGTTCAGTA
>NC_137811.1:67295752-67303252 GCF_963921795.1 Nannobrachium achirus | reverse complement strand
ACCCACCAGTTCATTGGTATGCGTGGTTGTCATGGTGGGTGGTGACCCAGCTGAAGTTAGCCACACCCACATGTGTTGGGTGAATGGTAATTAGGGAAGGGGTTGATTCTATGATGTAATAAGTATGGGTGTTTTTGGAACGGCACGTCTGACCCAGCAGGTGGCATCCTTCAGCTAAAAAAAGAGAATGGATAATTGCACATAACAACCACACCAGGGGGTCTAATGAAGTACTGTCAACCTCCTAGACACATGAAAACCAGAAAAAGTACAAAACTATGATACCACCTCTTTAAGTGCAGTACTTAAATGTACTGAGTTACTTTAGACCACTGACTAACAACACTGTCCCTGCTCAACGGACATGTCACAAGCACTTCCAGGCCTTTGGTAACTCCTCCATGATGTAATCAGACATGTCCACTGGTGGCACCAGTGCACATTTCATACGGCCCACTGCTTCCACCACTGCTGGACAGTGGTGTTAAGTAACTAAGTTCATTTACTTAAGTACTGTACTTAAGTACAGTTTTGAGGTATCTGTACTTTACTTGAGTAGTTACAGTTTTCAGTACTTTTACCTCTACTCCACTACATCTCAGAGGCAAATATTGTACTTTTACTCCACCACATTTGAAATTGACATTTGAAAACTTTAGTTACTAGTTACTAGCTTTGCAGATATAAATTATAATATTATAAAACATACATGAATCCACTTTAGCCCTATTTTATACCCAGGCTATTTGAAAATAGCCGATCTACAAGCTCACAACACGTCGCATCGCTACACGTTGTGAGCTTGTAGATCTGCTATTTTCAAAAATGTGGCACATTTACTTTAAGTATATTTTGATGCCAATACTATCATACTCTTACACAAGTACATTATGAATTCGGGACTTTTACTTGTATTTCTACATGGCCGTATTGATATTTTTACTTAACTCACTAATGTGAGTACTTTTCCCACCACTGCTTCAAAGTGTGTAAAGTAAAAATACCTTCTATCTCCTGACCAGTGGTGTAAAGTAACTTTTACTCAAGTACTGTACTTCAGTACAGTTTTGAAGCATTTTTTACTTTACTGGAGTATTTCTACTCCACTACATCTCAAAGTCAAATATTATTATTTTATTCCACTACAATTATTTGAAAACACATACATTTAGGCCATTTGAAAATTTGAAAATAGACAATCTACCAGCTCAGCTATTGTCAAATAATTTTTATACATTTTACAAAATGTGAAAACTTGTGAAATGGGACATTCTGTATAATGAGTACTTTAAGTACATTTTGATGCCAATACTTTTGTACTTTTACCCCAAGTACATTTTGAATTTGAGTATTTCTACATTGCAATATTGATACTTTTAAGAAATGTGAGTACTTTTTTTCCACCACTGCTCCTGACCAGGGATGTGCAGAGAATGTTAGAGAGGCAGGGGCTGACATTTCTAAAATGGCCTCATGGTGAAAATATCAAAAATAGCAGACTTCCAAGATCACAACATGCCGCGCTGCGACACGTTGTGAGCTTGGAGGTCGGCTATTTTCGATGCTTGATTTCTACACAGAGAGGGCAATCTTTCTACATAAGATGCTGCATTCAAGTTCAGGAGAGTTTGGACAAGGCTGAATGCTGCCTTCAGGTATGGCATGGAAAGGAGGCATTTGCATTTCTTTCACCATATAGTAAAAACTGCATTTATGGTCTGGAAAGGGTACTTTTTACAGACTGAAAAAGGGCAGGGGCTCAAGCCCACTTTGATGACTATGTGTGCACATGCCTGCTCCAGACCTCTGCAGTGGGAACAGTATTTAAACTGTGATTTATGGTTAGAACCTCAGTCGTATCTCTCACCGCTGACCTTTGAAGTTAGAGTGTCAAAGGCCCATTTCCTTAGATAATGGGGTAAAAAGTATTACGGTTATATATCCTCATTTTCTTTTCCTTCCAAAAGCTGTGCATGAATGCAGTATAGTTCACATGTCAAGGACCTCAAAATGTATATGAATTAGGCTGCAGACCCCTACCTGAAAGAAAATGGCGCGAGGGAGCCGCATAGACGATTCGTGATGTTGAAATGTTTTGCAAATATCCAAATATTCAAAGATGTTTTGAAGATAGCAGATCTACAAGTTAGGAGCTCGTTTTAGAGTAGCCGATCTCCAGTATGAGGTTAAAGTGGTTAAACTGATTTTGATGCTGTATTAGGCCTGAACGCAAATCTGTGTCACTTTAGATTTGAACCACTTTAACCATTATTGTATGCTTTAACTATTAAGAAAATAGCACATCTACAAGCTTACAGCACTGCGAGTTTGTAGATCTGCTATTTTTTGAAAAATCTTGAACATTTGTGCAAGTCTTTGAATATTTTTGACCTGATACTATAAATGTCTTCTAAATCCTTCTTCTAAATCAGTGGTTCTCAAACATTTTCATGTCAAGGACCCCCAAATTACATGTATTTGACCGCAGACCCCCATCTGAAAATAAAAATATGTTGTTCCAGGGACCACCCAGAAGCAAATATTTGAGTTACAACCGTTCGCTTTTAACCCTTCCCCAGCCACGTGGAGCCACTTAATATTAAAACCGTAATATACCGGACATCATCTGTACTCGAATTAGCCGACCGTAATTTTCCGGACTAAAGGTCATTAAAAATGAAATAAATGATAATGATTGAAAAAAAAAAAAAAAACGATCGCTACCCCTTCTCTGTCTCACCACCCGTCTAACCAATTGCATCATTCTTCTCTGCACATGAACCGGAAGTGCTTCTGGTCACTATCCCTTCTCTATACCAAATTTTCCGTTCACTTTCATTGGAGGAGGAAGCGTTAGCATAGCGCATCTTGGGGATGTTTTCGACCAGATCAAAGTTGTCACGGGGTCTTCATATCGACGGGATTACATTCGTTTACCGCGATGTGCACAGATCACGAACGTGAAGCGCCACGGGGGGGAGACGACTCGGCCAAAATCCCCACTCTATGCCAATGGAAATCAAGATATTTATGGTGAGTTCACGACCGGGGGATCGAAAACCAAAACAAAACGGCGGCGCCGGGGGAGGGGGAGAGGGAGTGCGCTAATGTTTATAATCATAATATTATGTCTCAGATCATAATACAATGATTGAAATTTCCGGCTAGTCCACAACAAGCCATTCTGGGCCGGCTGGGGAAGTGTTAATATTCAAAGACTTGCAAAAACAAATCACGATTTTCTAAAAATAGCAGATCTACAAGCTCACAGCGCGGCAAGCATTAAATGACTCCTAAAATTAAGCCTAAATGGGTTAATTTTGTTGGGGAGCCCTTGGGGGGTCCCTGGAACCCACTCTGAGAACTACTGCCTTCATGTGTTAATAAGCTGTTTTTCTGTGGACAACAGCTCATTATAAATCCTGCCACAGACTATAATATACTGTACTGTACACCCACTTGTAGTCTCAGCCAAGCCCTTCTCTTCCTACCAGTCTGTCTCTGTTTCTAACAACAACAACAACAACGCTGGTGTAACTAAGACTTTAGCCGTGAAAAAAACAGCTTTTTACACGTGTGGATTTCATTATACGGATTATAAATTTGTTCCACATTCGCTTTACGACATATTGTAGTACATGATGTGGATTTTGAGGTGCATTCACATTGGGAACGACACAAATTGTTTAGCTACGCAATTCAATAAAGCTGCACAATGTACAGTAACTTTCCTATTTGTTTTGCTTTTGACCCGTTTCCCCCCCAATTTATGTCATTAATTGATTCCTCCCCACACACATGTGTGTGTTGTTACTGCATGTTGTTGTATCCTACTGACTCACCTGCCAGTGAGGAGCCCCCACCGAGAGGTCATAGAGCCTTACTCTTCCCGCCTTGCCTAGTTAATAAACCAGACCGAACACAACAACACCCCCTGGCGGTAGTGGTGTTGTAGTACGGTCTGGCACCGATCCATTGAGATTCTATTTCCTCAACCAGCTTCAAGGGTTGGCAAATCAGGGTTGTATGCTTGGGGCATGTGGTTTCTGTAGGCTTGGGGCACGTGGTTTGGGGCAAACCCCAGAAATAAAAACTCTTCCTGAAATCCCAGACTCTCTTCCCAAAACGAAGTGTGTGATAGAGGCTGGCAACGCCAGGCAACCTTCCGCCTAACACTCCCTGCTGACAGATGCCGCCATTTTTTCAAGTAATATCTTGGCCGAACATATTTATGTCGCTCTCTTACCGTTTATGCCATTGTGGCTGCAATGTGGCAAAGTGTGTATTTTATTATATCCTAATGTTGCAGATGCAGCCAGGAGAACATCCATTAGCGGTGCAGGACGGCAGATAGAATAATTATTATGCAAAGGCCATATTTCCATATTGGATAGCAGTGTTCCAGTGTCCTGCATTCCATCATCATCATCATCATATTATTATTCTTTTTACCTCAAGAGACGGTGGGAAATTGTTCAGTAGAATAGAATATATAACAACTCTCTCTCTCTCAAAAACGTTTGAGAAGCACTGTGGTACAGCGAGAAGTGAACAGTATACCTCGGGGGCGATGTAGTCTGGCGTGCCGCAGAAGGTGCGCGTGGTGTCTCCTTCAAAAATGCCCTCCCTGCACATCCCAAAGTCTGCTATCTTTATGTGGCCCTCAGCGTCCAGCAGCACGTTGTCCAGCTTCAGGTCCCTGGGAGGGAGAGACAGACAGATGGACAGATGGACAGATGGACAGGTGGACAGGTGGACAGGTGGACAGGTGGAGGACGAGGTCAAAAAACAAACATCATTCCCGCAATCGGCCCCCCACCTGAAACTTTGATTGACACTCTTCTGACTATGGATCATAATGAAAGGAAAGGACATCTCAAAAACATATCGGCACTGGGGGGTGGAGAAACCTTGTAGGTCCAAAACCGTTCGTTCCTTTTTTTATTATACTTTTTTTTTCTCCACTCCCGTTGTGAGCTTGTAGATCTGCTTTTTTAGATATTTTGGGGGGCTTTTTTATGCTTACACAGTAGATTGACTATAGGCTGGATTACCATAGATGGCCAGCTACGCCAGCCACCCGGGCCGTAGATCTGCTAATTCGACTAATTTTATATGACAGGTTAGTTAATTTACAAAAACTAAAACTGAAAAAACATTGGAAGTTGATACAATATTGTGCCGTTAAATACAAAATTAAGAACATAGTACACTGCACATTAAGGCACACACGACGCATGCAGCAACACGCACGGACACACTCACAAGCACGGACGTACTCACATGCACTAACACACTCAAAAAGAGACAGGCAGATGGAGTTATACATCATAGGGATAGATAGCAGCACCTTTTAGAGAGTCACAATGGATCTCCAACACTAACCATGAAGATGATGCTCTTATTGTGAAGGACCAACACTAACCTGTAGATGATGCTCTTATTGTGAAGGTAGAACAGGCCCACCGCTATCTCTGCAGCATAGAACCTAAGAGAGCGAGAGAGAGAGAGAGAGAGAGAGAGAGAGAGAGAGAGAGAGAGAGAGAGAGAGAGAGAGGTGATCCTGATGTTTCATTATAACATTGATGCAGGGACATTTTTGTCATTTATTTATGTCCACATAAGAGATACAATACAAGGAGACACATATTTCCAAGGTGCTGTAATAAAAGTAAAGACAGATCTGGACAAATGTGCAAACACCCCTCAACAGTACTTAGCCTTTAGAACATCTTGTCTAACGATTACCAATTTGGCTTCAAAAGTAAGCATGGCACTGATGTGTATTTTTGCAATTCCTTTTTTTTTATAAATATACTGTAATAGGCAACATTCTACAATGTTTTTATGCTTTATTGATGCGTCATTGGGAAAAGCAGGACAACTCCCGAACGGCCGGTTCATTCCTGGCCGGCCATTAGGAACAAAATAAAAAATAAAATGTCGGCCTTCGTTCCATTTTGGGGGCTGGGCGGCCAACAAAATAAATCGTCACTGTCGGGCAGAAACCTTGTATCTCCAAGTTTCAAATTTGTACATTTTTTCGCAAAGCAAAGCCCTGCTTCATCATACAAGTCCGTCGCACAAAAGTAGTGAAAACAGCAGATCTACAAGCACCGCGAGGCGTTGTGTGCTTGTAGATCGGCTGTTTTCACTAGTTTAAATCATTTTTAAAATGATAAATACAAAACAAACGGTTTTGGATGTACAAGGTTTCCACCCGACAACGACGAAATATAACTCACGTAATTGGCCCACTGGCTTGTCACTTGTCATGATCTGAAATGGCAAATCTTTGAGTAGCAGCAGCGAGACTATAGAGAGATCTCTCTCTCTATAGTCCCTGCCTATGGGAATCTATCAATGGGAATGGAGTGGTTTCTTGACATTTGCGAGTTTCTGCAAAAATACGCTCCATTCTCCATAAAAATGTGAAAGGTAAAACAGGGAAAAGAGCAGTAAATACTGAATAGTTGAAACAGCACATCTGCAGTGCTGGTCTTCAACAGCTACTGTACATGCTCACAGTATGGTGCTGACTTTGATATTAAATACAATGCTAAAAAGAGTAGTGCCGTTAACCTTGGCAGACTTCTATCTCTCTGGCTTACTGTCCTTAGTGTCTGCAGTGAGATTAAATATTTGAGCCATATAATCTCAAATGACCTCTCTGATGACAAGGACACGTAGACAGCGTCGAAAGCTGTATGCTCAAGGAAACATGCTGTGTCGCAGATTTAGCATGTGCTCAGTACCGGCGGTGAGGATTTCACCTTTGTATACTGCTCACCTGCGGTGCCGCTACAAACACCATAGTATCAGACTCGAGGTGGAAGTCTTTTTATTGTATTTCCTTTTTTCCATTTATTTTTTATTATTTTATTGTATTGAATTGAAGCAACAGTGTCTTCGCCATGTTTGGCGGCTACTAGAAGACATTGCACAGAATCTTATGAGCCGTTTAGCTGTTTTTTCAGACATCCCGAGTAGGCTAAATGGTGCATTTATTCACACACACACACACACACACACACACACACACACACACACACACACACACACACACACACACACACACACACACACACACACTCACACTCACAGTCAGTCATTTCAACAGTGGTTTTTCCCAGTTTAATTAGGATCAAATGTTCCATTAGGTGGGCCGTGCATTTTTTTCTTTTTAGAGTCTAATAAGATAGTAAGACGCCTAAGGGTGAAAAGCGACCTTGGCAAGGTCGTGCCATCTGTCTTGGCCATATATGGATTTTGTTAGTGTGGTTCAAATTGACTATTTTGGACATGTCATTATTGTAAAACATAAAGCACACATTTTTCCAAAAATAACAAAGATAGCCGATCTATGAGGAACAATAGGGGGTACTTTTTTAAATATTAAATCAATGTATCATCCAACTCTGCACTACTGTAGATCTAAGCATCTACGAGATGTAACGGTAGGGGGGGACTTAACGAAGGAGTGATGGGGACACAGCACCC
>NC_137811.1:67238252-67290752 GCF_963921795.1 Nannobrachium achirus | reverse complement strand
ACACAGGCACGCACACACACACGCACACATTCCAACACCTTCATTGTGAATTGTTACAAAAACATAATAACAGCGTATTTGTGAAAATCTTCAACCAAAAATAACATTGGCAGCCGCGTCACCCTCAATGACAACAGAGCCTTCTGTTTGTGTGGGAGAATATATATATATATATATATATATATATATATATATATCATAAGTGTGGTCCTCAAACTTTTTCATGTCAAGGACAGCCAAAAATGATATGTATGTATCAGGGGGCCAGTTGTCCGGATTTAAAATGAAGCAAACACAGAACTAAAAGTTCCTATGATTGGCCGCTAGTTGCGCTGTTCTGGTACCAAAAGCATGTTCTCCATAGGATTCCATTAATTTCCCCAAAACCTTTACATTAGATTTTCTTACTTTAATAAACATTTTCATGAATACTTTATGGTTCCTGTCGCTAGTTTAAAGCCTCGTTTCAATCACCATGATTTGCGTTTTGTTAAAATATGGTCCCATTTATGTCACTAGAAGCTGGGCCGCCCTTTGGGCGGCCCAGCGTCTAGTCGGCGACCTGGCCAACTCGGAACAATGTAAATAGGGAATGAATGCCCCGCCCTTTAATGCAAACCCCATTATACCTGTTTTCATAGGACCCGTTTTGACCATTTGTCTGCCTGTGTCCATTTTTGCCCATATATGGAGATATCTGTATCTGTCTGTCGGTGTCCATTTTATGTCCATATATGGAGATCACTGCAGTTATAGTTCTGGGTCCATTTTATGCCCATATATGCCCATATATGGAGATATCTGTCTATCTGCATCCATTTTATGCCCATATATGGAGATCTCTGTATCTGTCTGTCTGTGTCCCTTTTATGCCCGTATACGTTTGACCATTTGTCTGCCTGTGTCCATTTTTGCCCATATATGGAGATATCTTTATCTGTCTGTCGGTGTCCATTTTATGTCCATATATGGAGATCACTGCAGTTATAGTTCTGGGTCCATTTTATGCCCATATATGCCCATATATGGAGATATCTGTCTATCTGCATCCATTTTATGCCCATATATGGAGATCTCTGTATCTGTCTGTCTGTGTCCCTTTTATGCCCGTATATGGAGATCTTTGTGATTCTGCATCCATTGTATGCCCATATATGCCATATATGGAGATATCTGTTTATCTGCGTCCATTTTATGCCCATATATGAGATTTCTGTCGCTTTTTCAAACAATCGTGGGTCGGGTCGGGTTGAGGCCGAGCACTGCACTACCTGCTGCGGTGGGGAACGCACGTGCCGAATTTGAAATAGGGAATGAATGCCCCACCCTTTAATGCAAACCCCATGAATGCCCCACCCTTTAATGCAAACCCCAATATACCTGTTGTCATAGGACCCGTTTTGACCATCTGTTTGTCTTTGTCCACTTATGCCCATATATGAAGATCTCTGCACACACAGTACCGGTTGCGGAAAACTCTGATGTCAGACTTTATGCCCATATCTGGAGAACGCGCGTGCCGGTGGGAAGAAGGGTTCTCGAGATACGCGGATTACATACATACATACACATTCACAGAGATTTTGTGTTGACTCATGTGGCGTACGTGATGTCAGAGCCTTTTATGAAGTGATGTCACAATGACTCAGCGCTTGCGCCGATTTCCTCCGGAACAGCCTGATGTCAACAATCAGCTCCCCATAAGGAGATTCCGAACGTTTCGCGCCGGTTTCGGAAAACCGCGAGTCGGGTCGGGTCGAGGCCTGGCACTGCACTCCGCGCGGCGGCGGGGAACGCGCGTGCCGAATCTGAAGCCGGTGGGACGAACGGTTCTCGAGATACGCGGATTACAAACAAACAAACAAACAGACAGAGATTTGTCGCATTTATAGATAGATAATTGATGTTAAAGCAGGGTATACTGTAGGAGGGGCTTGTGATCATAGGCTTGTGATGATTCTTATTCGTGTGCTTTATTTTCTGCAAGCTCAAGAAAATGTCCCATGTATCCCTGCTGCACGTGTTGCACGTGACCGTTGGCAGCCAATAGCATTCCTTGGGTAGTAATGGGTACCATGATGGCGACATCCATACAAGGGCAAAAAAAAACCTTCATTTTCACAGCATAGAAACCAATGGGTTCCCACCGTCCATATTTTCTTTTGTACAGTCTATAGGTATGTTGGCTACAGTCTATAGGTATGTTGGCTATGTGTGTGGACAGTGATCTCGTGCCACTCATAAGAGAATATTTCTGTGGCTAAAACATTTTAGCTGGGGATCCCCTGGAACCCCCCTCTAGGACCCCATGGGGGACATCGGACCGCACTTTGACAACCACAGGCAAAAACCCCAACAGAGACACAAACACAGGCTCTCAGACCAACCGACGGAGCACAGTACTCTGAGAAAAGTAGAAATGTAAAAATTCATAAAGTTTTTTTCTATTATTTATTTTTTAGGACGTGGATCACAGCAAATTAAACGGCTGGATGATTTAAGCCCGGAGACGCATGCAGACTGTCTGACACTTTATTTTCGCCAAGTAAAAAAAGATTAACATTTTTGAGCGCAACGTATGTGTTTCTTTTTTTCCTCTCTCGGTTCGGTTATTAAAAAATCATTTGGCAGCAATTTGCCGTAAGCGCTATCATCATGCCACCGTATCATCAGTCTACCGCTAGCTACGCACTCTGCATGCTAATAGCGGCGCCGTGTTTTTTGTCATCCTGTGCACGGAGCTTATCCTGTACAGTACTGGTGTATGCAGCGTTGGAAAGTAACATTATGTCATTGTCTATTTTAAACTTTTGGTTGATTTTACATGGCTTTGAGTGTTGTACACATTTGTGTCCCAGCGCGGCTGACGGCTAGTCATTGCATTTTTTCTCATTTTCATTGTTTCATTTCATTTGAAAGCTGGGGATCATAGCTACAAAATGCTATATTGGTTGTGGAGATTGACCCAACAGTTTTGAAGATGTGGCTTATAGAATGATGCCATGCTGAAATACTACTTTTGAGATATTCAAGTTCTAAATAAATGTCTAACCTGCAAATGACCTGACGATCTCTCACATTAATTAAAAAAAGTCTTATTTACATGCAGAGTTAAGCTCTGGCGTGAAATGTAGCCTAGATATTTTGAGATGCATTTGTGGCTTTTTTCATTTTAGAAAAAAAAAAAAAAAAAAATCATATTAGCAGTAGTGAAAAGCCCTGCCTTCCGAAATGACTGCCCCAGTCACGCTGAGTCACATTTGGTCCCATTTAGAATACTAGAAGCTAGCGTCTAGTCGGCGACCTGGCCAACTCGGGAACGATGTAAATAGGGAATGAATCCCCCGCCCTTTAATGCAAACCCCATTATACCTGTTGTCATAGAACCCGTTTTGACCATCTGTTTGCCTGTGTCCATTTATGCCATTTTATGCCCATATGCCCATATATGGAGATATCTGTCTATTTGTGTCCATTTTATGCCCATATATGGAGATCTCTGTATCTGTCCGTCTGTGTCCCTTTATGCCCGTATATGGAGATATCTGTTTATCTGCGTCCATTTTATGCCCATATATGAGATCTCTGTCGCTTTTTGTTTGTTTCTTCTTTAAGCAGAATACACAGCCTGCTTAAATCTGCATCATTCAAGTCATCCTCCCAGTCCCACGCTTTGTCGCTTGTCTTATGTTTGTTTTTGTCTCTTTTATTTTCTTTTTTGGAGCGGACCCCATGAATGCCCCATCCTTTAATGCAAACCCCAATATACCTGTTGTCATAGGACCCGTTTTGACCATCTGTTAGCCTTTGTCCCCACCCTTTAATGCAAACCCCAATATACCTGTTGTCATAGGACCCGTTTTGACCATCTGTTTGCCTTTGTCCCCTTATGCCCATATATGGAGATCTCTGCACACACAGTACCGGTTGCAAAAAAAACTCTGATGTCAGACATCAGCTCCGCATTCGGGGATTCATTTTATGCCTATATCTGGAGAAAGCGTGTGCCGGTGGGAAGAACGGTTCTCGAGATTCACATACATACATACACATTCACAGAGATTTTTTGTTGACTCATGTGGCGTACGTGATGTCACAGCCTTTTATGAAGTGATGTCACAATGAGTCAGCGCTTGCGCCGATTTCCTCCGGAACAGCCTGATGTCAACAATCAGCTCCGCATAAGGAGATTCCGAATGTTTTGCGCCGGTTTCGGAAAACCGCGAGTCGGGTCGGGTCGAGGCCCTGCACTGCACTCCGCGCGGCGGCGGGGAACGCGCGTGCCGAATCTGAAGCCGGTGGGATGAACGGTTCTCGAGATACGTGGATTACAAACAAACAAACAGACAGAGATTTGTCGCATTTATAGATAGACTAGAAGCTGGGCCGCCCTTCGGGCGGCCCAGCGTCTAGTCGGCGACCTGGCCAACTCGGAACAATGTAAATAGGGAATGAATGCCCCGCCCTTTAATGCAAACCCCATTATACCTGTTTTCATAGGACCCATTTTGACCATTTGTCTGCCTGTGTCCATTTATGCCCATATATGGAGATATCTGTATCTGTCTGTCTGTCGGTGTCCATTTTATGTCCATATATGGAGATCACTGCAGTTATAGTTCTGGGTCCATTTTATGCCCATATATGCCCATATATGGAGATATCTGTCTATCTGCGTCCATTTTATGCCCATATATGGAGATCTCTGTATCTGTCTGTCTGTGTCCCTTTTATGCCCGTATATGGAGATCTTTGTGATTCTGCATCCATTTTATGCCCATATATGCCATATATGGAGATATCTGTTTATCTGCGTCCATTTTATGCCCATATATGAGATTTCTGTCGCTTTTTCAAACAGATGGTCATAACGGGTCCTATGACAACAGGTATAATGGGGTTTGCATTAAAGGGGGAACCGGCACTGTGTCTGCAACACAGTCGGAGGCACAGACAGATACAGAGATCTCCATAATGGGAATAAAGGGACACAGACAAACAGATGGAGGAGGAGACAAACTTAATGCAAACCCCATTATACCTGTTGTCATAGGACCCGTTTTGACCATCTGTTTGCCTGTGTCCATTTATGCCCATATATGGAGATATCTGTATCTGTCTGTCTGCATCCACTTTATGCCCATATATGGAGATCTTTGACCATCTGTTTGCCTGTGTCCATTTATGCCCATATTGGAGATATCTGTATTTGTCTGTCTGCATCCATTTTATGCCCATATATGGAGATCTATGCAGACACAGTGCCAGTTCCGGAAAATCCTGATGTCAGACATCAGAATCCGAACCTTTCGTGCTGGTTCCAGAAAATCGTGTATCGGGTCGGGTCGAGGCCGAGCACTGCACTACCTGCTGCGGTGGGGAACGCACGTGCCGAATTTGAAATAGGGAATGAATGCCCCACCCTTTAATGCAAACCCCATGAATGCCCCACCCTTTAATGCAAACCCCAATATACATGTTGTCATAGGACCCGTTTTGACCATCTGTTTGTCTTTGTCCACTTATGCCCATATATGAAGATCTCTGCACACACAGTACCGGTTGCGGAAAACTCTGATGTCAGACTTTATGCCCATATCTGGAGAATGCGCGTGCCGGTGGGAAGAAGGGTTCTCGAGATACGCGGATTACATACATATATACACATTCACAGAGATTTTGTGTTGACTCATGTGGCGTACGTGATGTCAGAGCCTTTTATGAAGTGATGTCACAATGACTCAGCGCTTGCGCCGATTTCCTCCGGAACAGCCTGATGTCAACAATCAGCTCCGCATAAGGAGATTCCGAACGTTTCGCGCCGGTTTCGGAAAACCGCGAGTCGGGTCGGGTCGAGGCCCGGCACTGCACTCCGCGCGGCGGCGGGGAACGCGCGTGCCGAATCTGAAGCCGGTGGGACGAACGGTTCTCGAGATACGCGGATTACAAACAAACAGACAGAGATTTGTCGCATTTATAGATAGATGATTATTTTGGGTGTCGCGGCCTGAAAAGGTTGAGAACCACTGGTGCAATTTTCAGTATTTTACTCCATCTCAGAGGCAAATAATATATTTATTACACTACAATTATTTGAAAACATTAGATACTTGTTACTTTTTTAGATTTGGATCGTTATTGCAAAATATACATTACCCACAATTTCTCAGCAACTTCCTGGTGCTGATGTCAGTTTTGCAGGGGAAATTAATACAGAAATAGCTGGACTAAAAGCCAATAAATCATTATTTCGAACGGTAAAGTAAATTATAATGCTTTGTGCCTTTTACTATCTTGTGTTCTTGATCATGCTAGCCGTATTTTATACATTACTATTTGGAAATTGCATTAAATTGCGATTTCTGTGTTAACTCTATGGGCTTTTAGCAGGGTTTTACCCTTCAAAACATGACTTCAGCACCAGGGGGATGCTGAGTGGGCGGGCCGTGAATAGGGCTAATTCTGAATTCCGGACTTCTACTTGTAACGGAGTACTTCTACATTGCAGTATTGATACTTTTACTTTAAAGGACAACTTTGTGTTTTTTACAACAAGGGTTCATATTTTAGATAGTCATTAGAGAAAAGAAAAGATGACTGTTAAAATGTTTTCATTTACTTCTTTCTATAGTTTTAGTGATTTTAACTATTATGATTTGCATATGTTTACACAGCGACACAATAAGCCCATTCCCAAGATGCAACGCAATCTTCCATGGGCAGATGTGACTTATGGGGGCTGGTGTGAATAGTAACAAAGACATTGCCGGCAAAATATGAACCCTTGTTGTAAAAAAGTTGTCCTTTAAGTAAATATTGGCTGGGTTTCCCAAAGTGATTTTAGCCCATCGTAGCTCACGCATGGTCGTAGACCACCAAGCCCCGACCATCAGGTTCCTGTGTTTACATGGGTTCGGGCAGAGGGACTTATTTAGCCCCCTACAAGTACACCAACATTCAGATTTCACAAAAAAAATGCTTAATAAAGTCTCACTCCTGTCTAAATACGGTACAGCATTCTATAATTACCCATATCCTCCGTGTTCTCTAATAAGAAGCCTTTTTATCCGATCGTGTTCTGTTTTCCCATGTATTTCTTGGCGTGCCCCATGCGCACCAACCCCATTGAGATAAACAGACAGCGATCGGATAAAAAGGCTTCTTATTAACTCAGCAAGTGCCCACGCGTCAAACTCTTTGATGTCGTTGGAGGCCCACGGCGCGTTCACTGCATTTACTGTATTTACAGTAACAATATTAAATCTCACCGTAAGTTCGGGGCTACGCCTGGGTGTTGCCCAATCACCGCGGGTTGTTTCCAATGGACGCTGAGAGCATCGCGCGGCCGTTTTTCTCCGTATACTCCAATGCATGCCCCCATCTTTAAAGCCCTTTATCTCTGATGTTTGTTTTTATGGCTAAAACTCCGGGCGTGGCTGGAAACATGACCAAATTAGATCGGCAAACAATAGCTTTAGGCTACACTGGCCCATACTAGGTGGAAGACCAAAACATCCTGACTACGGTCATGTGACCAAGTGACGTCATTACGCATGCACTGACGCAGCAGGGCCGTGTGCAATAGAATGGTGGTGGACCTGGGCAGCCAGAGGGGATGACTCTGGCTCCATCTAGGGGCAACCAATGTGTTAAAGAACACAGAGGATACAGGTAATTACAGGTAATTACAGAATGCAGTACCGAATTTAGACAGGAGTGAGACTTTATTACGCACTTTCTTTGTGAAATCTGAGTGATGGTGTTGGGCTAATTAAGTCACATCTGCTCGAACCCATGTAAACACGGGAACATGACGGTCGGGGCTTGGTCTCTACGACCATGCGTGAGCTACGAAGGGCTAAAATCGCTTTGGGAAACCCGGCCAATGTCAGTATACTTTTTCCACCACTGTTTGTATTCTCTGTCCCCAGCAGACAGCTCCAGGTTGGACTGTGAACAGAGCCAATTTATCTGCCAGCTTAAATACACTTGCCAGTTTCCCCTCACTCCCCTGCAGTGACAGGCTGGGCTCAGTGAGCAGGATGGACGTTGTGTCACACAGGTATAAGGCCAGTCTCCGTGACCCGCTCTTTGTCATTGAAATGTTTGCGCCGCCGGTGACTTCTTTTTCTGAAGGAACTCTCTCCGGAACGCTTCATGAAACTTAAACACTCCGGCAGACAGCGGTGGAAAGTCATTGACCGGTACATTTACCCCAGGAGTACTGCATTGTACGGTAAGTACACAGGGGCGCAGATGGCATTTATAAAGTGGAGAGGTCCACACAACTCTACATTTCGCCCGTTTTTTTTTCCGAGTATTTTTGGTTTGAAAAAAAAGGTGATATATTCATTTATTGGGAGAAACCAAGCAAGTGTGTTAAAGGAGTAGTTCACACCCAAAATGAATTTTTTTCTATCGGTTACTCATGCCATGGAGACTCATATTTTTAGTTTTTTGTCGCATTCCTAAGACAATAATTTGATTACAATGAATTCACCCCCATTGATTCCAGACGGCTGAAAACAGCCGGTGGATCCTATAGGGTGTGCCAAATGTAGTTCTAAGAGCGGCCATTTCTTGGGTAAACACAACCTTACACAGGTGTTCTGATTGGAGTAAAGCATAAGTTCTATGCAATCAAACAATTGAAACATCTGTGTTTTGACCCAAGAAATGGCCGCTAAGGACTACAATGACGTAGCCGCTGGCACACACTATTGGTTCACGATCTGTGCCATGGCCCGCCTCCCACTTCCTATGCCAGAAACTGCAGCAGGTTACCCTAGGCTTTTATTTTTCTTCCTATTGCCAAAATAAAAGCCTGGGTTTCGAGGCTATAGAGAACGACTGATATAAAGGTTCATTTGAACCCCTGGTGGTCCCCGGGCCAGAAGTTGGGAACCAGTGGACCGGACAGTGAGTGGCTGATGTCAGGCTGACTTCAAAGCAGCCAATCAGCTGTCTCTCTGCACAGAGACAGCTGATTGGCTGTCAGACCGCAGAGAGACAGCCAATCGGCTGTCTCTCTGCAGTCATGGAGCCAATCAGCTGTCTCTGTGCAGTCAGACAGCCAATCAGCTGTCTTTCTGCAGTCAGAGGGCCAATCAGCTGTCTCTCTCCATCAGAGAGCTGCTGTGCTCAGCAGTCAGAGGAACAAAGACTCTCATTTGACTTTCAGATGCCTTCATAGAACGATACACTTTCACTTTACACAGATCAATGTGGCTACTCACACTTCCTTATGAGAACCAGATAGTGTGTGTGTGTGTGTGTGTGCGTGCGTGCGTGCGTGCGTGCGTGCGTGCGTGCGTGCGTGCGTGCGTGCGTGCGTGCGTGCGTGCGTGCGTGTGCGTGTGTGCAATTGCCAGCTAGTGCATGTGATTGCTTTTGTGTGCGTGTGTGCATGCGTGTGGACTTGTGTTCATGGTCTGCGACTGAGAGTTTGTCCGTGCATGCATGCGTGCATGTGTGTGAGTGAGTGTGCACGAGTGCCTGCGTGTCACTGCGACAGTCAACCATTGTTGAGGTGTCGGTCACACAGTCACACACCCCTGCCGTCTGTGATGTGTATGTCTCTCTCTCTCTCTCTCTCTCTCTCTCTCTCTCTCTCTCTCTCTCTCTCTCTCTCTCTCTCTCTCTCTCTCTCTCTCTCTCTCTCTCTCTCTCTCTCTCTCTCTCTCTCTCTCTTGCTCTCTACCTGGCATCCTAACAGGTTTCAGCCCTTTTTTGGATCTACTGTTACAAGGAAAACAGTTTCCTCTCTCTGTCTGTCTGTCTGTCTGTCTGTCTGTCTACAGCAGTGGTTCTCAAACTCTTCACGCCGCGACCCCCAAAATTATTATATTTTAACTGAGGACCCCCCATCCTGAAGAGTTGAGGAATTACATTTTGTATAACACGGTTCTATTTTGATAATAGCAGATCTACATGCTCACAACGCCTCGCAACGTGAGGCGTTGTGAGCATGTGCGCATGTGAGCATCTGCTATTTTCAAAATGTCTGCCTCTAATATTTGACAGTTTGGCCAGTGTTTCATTTGTCATTTTAGAGGCACTAAAAAGTCCTTAAATTGTCACTTTAGAAATGTGTAGATACCACTTAAACTTTATGTTGGTTTGTTTACTGTTGAGTGAGAAAACAATGTTGCACACTAATAATCTGGGGACCCCCAGAAATAATTTGGCGGGCCCCCCTGGGGGTCCCGACCCACAGGTTGAGAAACATTGGTCTACGGTACGGTAGACCCCCCTGGGGTCTCTCTCTCTCTCTCCAATCTCTTTTTACTCTCTCTCTTTCTCGCTGTCTCTCTCTCCCCCCCCCCCCCCTTCTCTCTCACTCTCTCTCTCTCTCTCCCTCTCATTCCTTGTTGGCTTGGTTTTTATCCCTTTTTCTCCTCCTCCTCCTCCTCTCCCTTATGTAAGCGGGTTGGTTCTACTTCTCCTGTCAGGGGCGTCAATTGGGTATGGCAGGGGTATGCAGCTGCCATACCCTGGGTCCAGGGGGGAAAACAAAAGTTACTTTTAAATATAAATCCATGAATGTCTCTTTGTCTATCTGTGCTGGTTATTATGTTGTTAAATTACAGTAAAATAACTACAAATGCAAAATTTTACAAAATGGTCAGTTTAACAAGGTATTATTGCGACCGTCAGGTCGCAGTTTAGTATCAAAACCTCCACCGGCCGTCCGTCCGTCGGTCGGTCACACGTCACACGTCACACCTTTGCCCTGCTCATATCTCCACATCAGTATGACATCACACTGCTGACATCAGTATGACATCACACCGTACACAAATGACCCTTATATAAGACCGGCATTATCTACCGACAGATTAGTAACAAGATGTCAAAATCGTCTAGGAAGGATGGTGTGAGTCATGCTGGCACCCTTCGCGGCAGGAGGAAGCTGGTGCAATCGACCCCTTGGCTTGTCGGGACCCCTGCCTACTAACGGGGTGGCAGGCTATCACCTCAGACTAGAACCCGTACGGGGTGGCCGACACCAGCCCATTGACAAGAGAGAGGCCTTGATGTCCCTTTACTCTTTGATGGGTTGGCCAGTTGACTAAGAGTTTCCGTTCGGGCCTTCTCGATATTGTACAGATTTCCACAGGAAATCTGGGGGTGGCTGTTACAAAGACCCTCACTCACCTTCACGTCATGTGGCTAGTCGTTAGGTAGCCATAGTTACACGTTGAAGGTTGAATCTCCAGATATGGAGATAACCAACACATCCCTCCATATATGGAGATAACCGACGAATCTCACTAAGTCTGACCTCACAAGCCCCATATTTGGACACGAACAACATATAACTCCATATATAGAGACATAGCTGCTGACATCAGTATGACATCACACTGCTGACATCAGTATGACATCACACCGTACACAAATGACCCTTATATAAGACCGGCATTATCTACCGACAGATTGTGGGAGTCTTACTGGTTATTATATTCTCCACACTTGTATTCTCCCCATCTTGACAAAATGGTATATTCCCAGGTTCCGCAGGTCAGCCGCACAGGTGCAATGCATTATTGTTAATTGTGGCACGTTTACTAAAACATGCCATGTTTAGCTGCCCAAGAAACCGTAGAGACACCAGTCAAGACACCATGACTGGTGTCTTGCACGCGCGCGAAGCACCAGTCATGTTGCCATACCTTAGCTTTTTCTGAACTGACGCCACTGTCTCCTGTCCTCTGTGTGAGGCTGCTGTGCGTTCTGGTTTCGGGGCTGGCGGTTATGAAACAGCACCGGGGGATTTCCAGAGGAGGGCAGGGGAAGAGAGCGCAGCACACAGGCAGGCAGGCAGGGCCCCCCCAGAACTCTATTGCTGGAAATACATGGGAGCTAAGTGGATTGCTTCTTTTCATACACCAAGTACAACTCCAGCTTCACAACGCTCCCAACTATCTGTTAACTCAGCCCATTGTGTCTCTGTCTGTGGTGCTGAAGTGATCATATTACGGCCAAAGTTGCTTATTATAAAGCGACTTTGGGCATGATTTTATGCAAAGTCGCTTATGGATATTTAGTAGCTGCGTTGTTTTTTTAATTCTTATTTGTTGTTTGTCCTTCTTCTTCTTTTTTTTTCTTTTTTTTCTAAAGTGTAGTTCCTTATTTGGGCTTGCTTTCTAGAGCTGTTTAACTCCATCTCAAACACTGTCATGTTTATCATCATATGATGCAAAACGCATCACTAGTACATGCTGAAATACTAAAATATCTCAAAAAACAGATTGAACACAAAAAATTAACTCAGGATTGTGTTGATCGTGTCCCAAACAACAATTAAATAAGGTCGGGTTGTCCCAGAGGTGAAGTGGCCCTTAAGTACCCTCATCTGAAAATATTTTGCGCCAGGGACCCCCATAGAAGATTTTCGAAGCAAAAATGTACATAGGCTCTTTTCAAACAGCTGCGCGCATGTGTGTGTGTGTGTGCGGGTGAGTGTGCACGAGTGTCCGTGAATATATGAATATATATTTCACAACTTTCTTTTGTTATTTGGATGACCAAAAGGATAATAAAAAAAACCTGAATGATTACTATTGCAATTTATTTTGGGTTAGGCCTTTTTTTGGCTTAGATCGACTGGCTCATTAGCTCAGCTAACAAGGCCTGTCTCCGACTGAATATCGTCGTCGTCGGGTGGAAACCTCGTATCTCCAAGTTTCAAATGTGTACGTTCTTTCGCAAAGCAAAGCCCTGCTTCATCGTACAAGGCCGGTGCGAGGCGTTGTGTGCTTGTAGATCTGCTGTTTTCACTAGTTTAAATCACTTTTTAAAACGATAAATGCAAAACGAACGGTTTTGGTTTTCACCCGACAACGACGATATAAAAGGAGAGGAGTATCCAGGTGTCGGGGGTCGCGCCCGGTCACCTGCTTTCAGCCAGTAAGCGCTAACGCCCTCCCTCCCCCACACACACACACACACACACACACACACACACACACACACACACACACACACACACACACACACACACACACACACACACACACACACACACACACACACACACACACACACACACACACACACAGGAGCAGCAGACCCACTAATAAAGGGACCTGAGGGGACCCTGTACAAGGCTTCGCTGTCTGGTCTTGTAAAGCGGAAATGTCATTGTCAAAAGTAATTTATATTATTTTTATAGGCTTGTTAACCGATGAGGCCCATTCTACATAATAGCCTACATCAGGGTTCCCCAATTAGTTTTCCCCAAGGGCCGAATCATGTCTAGGGAACCAAGCCGAGGGCCACAGCATTGCAGGGGGCGACGGTGGCGTTCCCGCTACTCCAGCGACAGTTTGGATATCGTCGTTGTCGGGTGAAAACCTTGTTTGTCCAAAACCGTTCGTTTTGCATTTATCATTTTAAAAATGATTTAAGCTAGTGAAAACAGCCGATCTACAAGCACACAACGCCTCGCACCGCGAGGCGTTGTGTGCTTGTAGATCGGCTGTTTTCACTACTTTTGTGCGCCGGCCTTGTATGATGAAGCAGGGCTTTACTTTGCAAAAGAACGTACACATTTTGAGAGACGGGTTTTCCACCCGACAATGACGATACACTAGTTTTGTTGCTGCTCTTATACCACCATTATTACTGGGGTTGGTGGGGGCCAGAGAAGTGCCAGATGCCAGATGTGCTGGAAGATTTTTCAAAATGTTAAAAAAATAGCAGATGTACAAGCTTGCATATCCATCACTTCATTTGGGAGAGGACGTATCGGATTTCTATTTCGTGACTGTGTCTCTACGGTTATGAGCATGTGGGAAGGAAGGGAACACTTTTCTGATGCAAAGCAGTGATTCTCAACATTTTTTAATTAGATTTTTGACTCTCAAGCCGCGCTCATTATTTCTACGGTTTTCATGTCGGCAAGCTGCTGGCGACAACATACTGTGGACAGTCTGGAGGAAAGACTTAGCTGAGGAGGTTAGGAGGTACGAGCATGCACGCACACACGCACACACGCATGCAGGCAGGCACGCACGCACGCACACACGCAGGCACGCACACACGCACACACACACACACACGCATGCACGCGCGCACGCACGCACACACACACACACACACACACACACACATCAGGGGGGGAAAGTAGGACTGAGTTACTAGGGTCCAAGGTGGAGGGGCCCTAGCAACTTCAGCTATTGAAAAATAGCAGATCTACAAGCTCACAGCACGGCACCGAGTGCCACGCTGTGAGCTTGTAGATCTGCTATTTTTTGAAAAGTTGTGAAAATGTGTGCAAATCTTTGAATATATGTATTTTTTAAGCGAACATTTGTAGCTCAAAATTTTGCTTCTGGGGGTCCCTGGAACTAAATATTTTGAGATGGGGGTCCATGGCCAAATACATAATCATCTTCGGGGTCCTTGACATGGAAACGTTTGAGCACCACTGACATGGAACCATACGTTTCTTGCACACATTTTCACGACTTTTCAAAAAATAGCAGATCTACAAGCTCGCAGCGCGGCACTCGGTGCCGCGCTGTGAGCTTGTATATCTGCTATTTTTCAATAGTTAACATTCATGGGGGGCCCGCAGTGAATCCTTGTACCCAGGGCCCAGAATTTGGTGTGACGCCCCTGCACACACACACACACACACACACACACACACACACACACACACACACGCACGCACGCACACAACCAGATGGCAATTAATTCACGGAGAGTAATAAGCTCACACTTTGTCCACTGCGTCTGTCGCCAGAAACGGTGAAATCTCGGAGATTGACGAAGCATGTCGGGGAGCGATGTAAACAACACAGCGGAGGTCTGAGCGTCAAAATAACTGTTCGCACTGTACATTGTGGAGACCTCACATAATGTCCAAAACTTTTCAGGATTCGAATTCAAAAATAGCAAAAAATTGCGGATTTAAAAACGACTTAAAATATGGAGATACGGTTTCTACCCGACACAAAGATACACAGTGGACGTGGACAGGGTTTAGTGCTTGACAGTCAAAGTGGAGCAGCGTACATTGAGTACGAAACTATTTGGTCCTCAAGAGAACAAGCAAGCCGGGGCAAAATAAATTTAAGAACAAAGTTTTGTCTTTGTTTGAAGTGTACTGCCAGCAGGAGAGGCAGAGGAGGAGAGGCACTGATGCTGTTCCATCCTAGAGGCGCTCGACTCAGCCAGGGAAAAAATGAAAACTTGGAAGGAAAACAAGCACTACAGCACTGGGCACCGAGCATCCGTCTCCTTCTGTCCTCCTTGTCACGGGAAACCAGCACAATGAAATGCCTTTTCAAAGGATTTTTTTTTTTTTACAACAAGGGTTCATATTTTAGATTGTAATGTTAAAATGTTTTCATTAACGGCTTTCTATTGTTTTTGCGATTTTAGTATTTTGATTTCAGTGGGCATGTGTACAAGTGGCACAATAATACACAATAAGCCGGCGGATTTCTTTGTTACTATTTACACCAGTCCCCCAGTCCCTATTTACACCATCTGCCCATGAAAGATTTGCGGTGCGTCTTGGGAATGGGCTTATTGTGTATAAAAATGCAAAAGTGGATTTCAGGAACTCTCTAGGTTACTTTATGGGGGTCTAAATTGACCCTTTCAAGTCTGTCACTTTGACTGTGTACAAATGGAACCGAATGGACCCTAACGGGTCCATTCGGTTCCATTTGTACACTGTCAAAGTTAAGGGGAGAAGTTCAAATTTCAAAGTTTGAAAACCACTGATATAGGAGACAAAACGGATTGATCCTTACCTTGCCGAAGCTGCCTTTCCCCAGCACCATGAGGAAGTTGAAGTCGTGAATGTCCACTTTGACCTTGCCCGGGCCCGGGGTGTGGGCGTGGACATGGGCATGTTGGGAATGGACATGGGCATGGGCATGAACGCCATGGGGCGGGCACACGGGAGCAGTGGGCGTGATGGCGGTGGTGGCGGGGACGACGGGAACGGGGGAAGGCTGGGAGGCGGGGGGCACAGAGACGGGCGCCAGCAGGGGCAGAGCGCCGGGCGTCAGAGGAGCGCTGGGCGTCAGAGCGATGGGCGTCACTACATCTGGCATCGGCTCCTGCACAGCATGGGGAGAACAGTGTTAGTCAGTAGCCTCCACGTTACTGTTTACCTCAGTCATAGTGTGTGTGTGTGTGAGAGAGAGAGAGGGCGGGTTCATCATTCATACCTCCCCCTGCTGTTGCTGATGCTGTTCTAAATTTTTTGTCTGGATGTGCAAGACTTCAACGGCATTAACTCCTATTATGGGAAGGGCGAACATTCTGTGAAAATACCAGATCTAGACAAGCCCACAACCCTGAGCTGCCGTAGATCTAGTTCAAGGTTCAAGGTTGTACTTTATTGTTAGGTCTTCCTATATTGCAGACAATGCAGTGGTATTTACAAAATAACAGCAAAATAACAAAAACAACACATCTAAATATAAAATAATAAGTAATAATACGTAATAATGACGTAGGAAAGAAAGAGAGTGCAAAAGGAAAAAAGAGCAAAGAGAATGAAAAAAGCATCCTCAGCTGATGTGCATAACGTTTGATATTGTACTGTATAGACCAATGCATAAAGTTTGGTATTGTACTGTATACACCAGGGTTCCCCAATTAGTTTTCCCCAAGGGCCGAATTATGTCTAGGGTACCAAGCCGAGGGCCACAGCATTGCAGGGGGCGACGGTGGCGTTCCTGCTACTCCAGCGACAGTTTTCATCGTTGTCGGGTGAAAACCTTGTATGTCCAAAACCGTTCGTTTTGAATTTATCATTTTAAAAATGATTTAAACTAGTGAAAATAGCCGATCTACAAGCACACAACACCTCGCGGTGCGAGGCGTTGTGTGCTTGTAGATCTGCTGTTTTCACTACTTTTGTGCGACCGCCTTGTATGATTTGCGAAAGAACTTACAAATTTGGAGATACGAGATTTCCAGCCGACTACGACGATATACTAGTGTTGTTGCTGCTCTTATACCACCATTATTACTGGGGCTGGTGTGGGACAGACAGTAGCCCCCCGCGGGCCGCAAATGGACGGCGGGCCGCCTATTGGGGAACCCTGGTATACACCAATGGCACCAATAGTTTCACTATTTTAGAAACCAAAATGAAAGTACCACCTCCTGGGCAGGGCCCTCCGTGAACCACATCAACCTGTGAAATATGTTTGACGCTTGACGGCACAGTTCACTTTGCTGTAGTTCTTGAAGTTGAACAGAGCCATGCTGTTAAGAATAATATGGGTTGAAACACTTGAAACCCAGGGTGCATGGGTGGGGTACCTTCTACATAGGGAGACAAGCTCACAATGAGTCACGTTCAGGGACGTGCTGGCCATTGGGAAAAGCGGGACAACTCCCGAACGGCCGGTTCATTCCCGACCGGTCCAGGCCGGCCATTAGGAAAAAATAAATAAATAAAATGTCGGCCCTAGTTCCATTTTGGGGGCTGGGCAGCCAACAAAGTATATCGTCACTGTCGGGCAGAAACCTCGTATCTCCAAGTTTCAAATTCATACATTTTTTCGAAAGCAAAGACCTCTTTCATAATACAAGGCAGTTGCACAAAAGTAGTGAAAACAGCAGATCTACAAGCACACAACGCCTCGCGGTGCGAGGCGTTGTGTGCTTGTAGATTGGCTGTTTTCACTAGTTTAAATCATTTTTAAAATGATAAATACAAAACAAACGGTTTTGGACATACAAGGTTTCCACCCGACTACGAGGAAATATAACTAAAAAAAAATAAAAAAAATGAGGGCCTCTCTTTTTCCCGGGCTGAATCAGGGGCCCAGCACGTCCCTGGTCACGTTGCGACGTGTTGCGAGCTTAGATGGCGAAGAGATTTGGTGTGGTGGTGGACGGGAAAAGTGGTCAAAGTAGTAACCAGTGGTGTAAAGTAAATAAGTACATTTACTTAAGTACTGTACTTATGTAAATCTTTTTTGGTATTTATGCTTTACTTGAGTATTTCCTATTTCCAATATTTTTTACTTCTACTCCACTACATCTCAGATCCAAATATTGTACTTTTACGCGACTGCAATTATTTGACAACTTTAGTTATTAGTTAGTAGTTACTTTGTAGATACAAAATTATAATTATAAAACATAAAACATACATTAACCACTGTAGCCCTAGTTTATACCTAGCCTATTTGGAAATAGCCGATCTACAAGCTCACAACGCGTCACAATGCAACGTGTTGTGAGATTGTAGATCAGCAATTTTCAAACATTTTGTACTTTTACTTTGGGTACTTTAACTCAAGTAGGCCTACATTTTGAATTCTGGATTTTTACTTGTAACGGAGTATTTCTATTTTGCAGTATCGACACTTTTACTTAAGTAAAGAGTTTGAGTACTTTTTACCACCAATGGTAGCAACTCAAGTTCTCTAACACTACAGGGGTTTAAAGGGTTAACTTGAACAGGGGAAATGTCACACACAAGCAGAACTCACACATCGTCGTTGTCGGGTGAAAACCTTGTATGTCCAAAACCGTTCGTTTTGCATTTATCATTTTAAAATGTAAACTAGTGAAATCAGCCGATCTACAAGCACACAACGCCTCGCACCGCGAGGCGTTGTGTGCTTGTAGATCAGCTGTTTTCACTACTTTTGTGCGACGGCCTTGTATGATGAAGCAGGGCTTTACTTTGCTAAAGAACGTACACATTTGAAACTTGGAGATACAAGGTTTACTCGACAGTGACGACATACATTATACTGTCTCAAATTCTGCTTTCTTGGGAAATTATTAACCAATCTCTCTCTCTCTAAAAAAAAGAGGAAGGAGGCTATAAATGTGTTCCTGGAAAGTTCTTTATTTTTTTCATAGAAAAGCTAAAAGCTCAGCATTTACAGTATATACAGTATATAGGCTACTGTGATGTGGAAGCAGAGCATGCCTGCGCCCTGCTGGTCAGAGGGTGTAACTGTCAAGGAGTCCATCATGTAATTTATGGTCTAATTATCTGGCTGCAACAGCAGGCATAAATCTCACAAGGCTTTTTCTAAAGGCTGATAAAATAACCAGCGGGCGGACAAGACCAGATACTGAGCCAGCATCGCACAAAGGCATTTGAGAGCGGTGTCAGCTGGCGTGCGGTGCGCACGTGTGCGTGTGTGTGTGTGTGTGTGTGTGTGTGTGTGTGTGTGTGTGTGTGTGTGTGTGTGTGTGTGTGTCTGTGTGTGTGTGTGTGTGTGTGTGTGTGTGTGTGTGTGTGTGTGTGTGTGTGTGTGTGTGTGTGAGTGTGCGTGCGCGTGTGTGTGCGTGCGTGCGCGCGTGTGTGTTGAGGGCTAGCTAGCTGGTTTTTCCAATTATTTTATTGCAGTTTCCTTGCACATCAAAGCAAAAGACATCCATTATAGTTATATGATGTCAAATCATCACACACACGCACGCGCGCACGCACATATACGCACACACACAACAAAACCGCCTCTCAGACTAGAGCAATACAACAAGTCAAATACTGCACTCTACTCTACTGTCTATAATGGGCAGGTTGGATACCTCTGCTTTTGATATCGTCGTTGTCGGGCAGAAACCTTGTATCTCCGAGTTTCAAATGTGTACGTTCTTTCGCAAAGTAAAGCCCTGCTTCATCATACAAGGCCGTCGCACGGCCTTGTATGATGTTGCGAGGCGTTGTGTGCTTGTAGATCGGCTGTTTTCACTAGTTCAAATCATTTTTAAAATGATAAATGCAAAACGAACGGTTTTGGACATACAAGGTTTTCACCCGACAACGACGATATACTGACCTCCCCCCTTTCTGGTTGGGCAAAAACCTCTTATCTACATATTTTAATGTTTCTTTTTTCATAAATTAACACCCTATACTTGATTATCGTCACGAACTCGTTTCCTACAGAGGATCGCCCCGATGGTCAATTTCAACACACTGAAGACCATAGCTGGTGCAATAATCCAGCCCCTCTTTGACTACGGAGTCCACGTATGGTATCGTGACGCCCCACAAGCCCTGAAAACTAAACTCCAAACAGCCCAAAATAAACTAATTAGGGTCCTGCTTCACCTTCCCTATCAGACTCACCTCACCGCTACTCACCAGTTAAGAGTGGGGTGGCTCAGAGTAGATGACAGAGTACAGCAACTTGCAATGGGCCTGGTGTACAAGATACACTACACCACTATGATACCCAAGTACCTATCAAAATACTTTATAAACATTAAGGATGTCCATAATTACAACACCAGAGGCAGCGCCACAGATCACTTTCAACCCAGAGTCAAAACCAACAAAGGGTCAAACTCTTTTTTCTGCTATACCACCAAAATGTGGAAAGCCTTACCGAAGGCCATAAAGGAGTGTGGATCACTAGCATCCTTTAAAATTGCCCTGAAAAACCACTTACAGGCAGCAGCCGTTCGCAACTGGTAAAAAAATGAACCTAGCCCAACCCTACCCTCCCCTGCCCCTTCTTTGTATATACTGTTTGTTTAGACTTACTGTTTTCTTTTTTGTTTTTCTTTACATATCTACTGCATAGTACTGTGTTATTTGTCTGTCATTCAATGTTATATGAGATACTTAAATGGTTTCCAGTGGAAATAAGCTTAGTCTTTTCATGGATCTCCTTTTAGTAGACCTTGTACCAGTGAACTGTACCGTCATGAAACTGTACCTTTTGCTGCATTCACACTGAGAGAAGCCAAGCTAATGGTTTGCTTGGTAATTCAATGTATTCTCTATGCAAACCAGCTTTAAAAATGTCCAAGCTTTTTTTCCAGCTTGGAAATTTTAAAAGCTGGTTTGCATAGAGAATACATTGAATTACCAAGCAAACCATTAGCTTGGCTTTTCTGTATGTGAACGAGGCATTACACGGTGGTTCTGAAACCTTTTCATGTTAAGGGCCCCCAAAAGACTGTGACCAGAAAGAATTCTGTGCCATCCATACAAGATTCACATGTTTCAAGAAGAAGAAGAAAAATATTCCCAAATGTTTCACGTAATATTTGTGAGAATATTGTATATTGCAGATCTATTAGTCCAATGGTTCTCAAACTTTTTTCGCTGCAGTACCCCCTTACCCCAGGGCTCCACCGGCAGCGTCGCGTTGCTCTGCGTCGTGGCGGCTTCATTGACGCCGTCACATTGACGTCCGACCGGCTCCACCGCAGCGCAGCGGCTGTGTATTCATTCTATTGCCAATATAGCCCATTTCCAAAACTACATGAAAATCACTTTCGAACAGGAATAAAACTATTTGTGACCTGAATGTGAACGTATAGAGCACACTATGTTCACAGCAGAGAGCAGCAATGCACCACGGACCACTTTGTTTTGTCATGATTAAAGCCTATGTTGTATAATTTTATCAAAGAAGATCGCTGTAATTACGTAAAAAATATGCTAGGATTTCTGGGACATCTAGTCACCCTTGTGAATGACATGAATGGATAGCCAACAGCAGAAAAGCACGTATGTAGCCTACATTTAAATATACAATGCATTTATTCATATTTTAAACATGACTGGACGTTGTGGACGCCGTCAAAAAATTGAACCGGGGCGATTTTCGAGTTTGGACGCCGTCACCGGAGCGTCCGACGTTGACGTTGCCGTAGGCAGTGGAGCACCCTTCATTGATTAAAACGGGAGCGTTCCCAGCGTTGACGTTGACGCGACGCTCGACGCGCCCGGTGGAGCTGGGGGGTTAGGCTAGGGCTCCACCAAAATGACGGCGTCGTGCCGGCGTCGGACGCCGTCAAAAAATGAACCGGGGCGAATTTGAGCGTCCGACGCGGACGTTGACGTCGGCAGTGGAGCACCCTTCATTGATTAAAACGGGAGCGTTCCCTGCGTTGACGTTGACGCGACGCTCGACGCGCCCGGTGGAGCCGGGGGGTTATACAGATTTCTGAAGCCAATTTCTTCCCCTGACTACAGCATTTTGCTTAGAAATATTAAGCATAAAGGCAAATAACATTGCTTTCTATTCAATAACAGTTGTACTAGTTATTGTATGATGTACAGGTAATTTGTTTTAGCAATTTACAGATGAGCAGGTTTACACAAAGTATGTCAATGTTTTATGATTAACAATAACAGTAAAATACATAATCACATTTTTTCTCATGTACCCCCTGCAGTACTTTTGTGGACCCCCATTTGAGAAACACTGATTTAGCCCCTTGTGTCTCTGTCCATGGTGCTGAAATGGTGTGTGCTACCTGCAGGTTGGGGTCGGGTACAGGTATGTTGTTGTACTTTATATATATACCTGCAGGTCAGGGTCGGTATACACCTGATGTTGTAGTACTCTATATATACCTAGTAGAGAAAGGTATCTGCAATGAAGCAGACAACCTGCAATACTCCAAGTTAGATGAAGGCTTTATGAGAAAGAAGTAGTCGCCAGCACTCAAGGAATCTCCTTTTTACATGATTTTATTTACGCATTTCGACCCTTCGGTCTTCTTCAGCGTTGTATCAACGTATACAACGCTGAAGAAGACCGAAGGGTCGAAACGCGCCCGTTGACTTCACTCTGTCCATTGAGGTAAATAAAATCATGTAAAAAGGAGATTCCTTGAGTGCTGGCGACTACTTCTTTCTCTATATATACCTGCAGATCGGGGTCGGGTACAGGGATGTTGTAGTACTCTATATATACCTGCAGGTCAGGGTACAGGGTGTTGTAGTACTCTATATATACCTGCAGGTCGGGTTGGGTACAGGGATGTTGTAGTACTCTATATATACCTGCAGGTCAGGGTACAGGGTGTTGTAGTACTCTATATATACCTGCAGGTCGGGGTCGGGTACAGGGATGTTGTAGTACTCTATATATACCTGCAGGTCAGGGTACAGGGTACACAGGGTGTTGTAGTACTCTATATATACCTGCAGGTCGGGGTCGGGTACAGGGATGTTGTAGTACTCTCCCTCGTCCTGGGCCAGCAGCTTGAACCAGCCGCTGACCGAGCGGCGGAAGATCTCGCTGACGCCGAATGACAGCGCCCCCATGAAGTCGTTCCTGGACGTGCGGTCCCAGTCCCACACCTCCACCGAGAGACGCCTGTCCCACTGGCTGCCACGCACTGAGCTGGCAGGGGACAGGGGACAGGGGACAGGGGACAGGGGGACAGGGGACAGGGGACAGGGGACAGGGGGACAGGGGACAGGGGACAGGGGACAGGGGACAGGGACAAGAGAGGAAGGATTTATTAATGGCTTGAGTAGGAAAAACCTTACTGTACTGTACAGATGTGCCGTTTCAACTCTTCAGTATTAAAGCCTTGTGTCACCAGGCTTTATCGGGGGCGGAAACCACAGCAGAATAAGTGGTGCTTGTTTTCCCCCGTTTGTTTCCCCAATTGCTATTAAAATGCTCGAGTAGCCTAGTGTATAGTCTTGCCAGTCGCTACGAGTTGGACTAAAAGATGCAAATACCAAACAAATTTTTCAAAAGCAAAACTACTCCACATCAAAGAGTTTATTAGGTAGGCCCTAAAAGTATGCCGTTGAGTGCAGGGGAATATTTTGGGTTAAAACTGAATCCAGTTTGATAGTTCCGGCCAAAGTGTAGTCCATCTAGGACTACAACATGACGTAAAGTGGTTCTCGCTCCCGACCGGATCAAACCCAGAAAAGTGAAGGGACCCCAGGCTATTCAATATTTATTGCTGCTATTTTCCTGAAAATATCCTGCAAATGCATTTTTGCCCAGGTTTCTTTCCCTGTTTTTCCTTTCTAATTTTTATAGAGAATGGAGCGTATTTTTGCAGAAACCCGCAAATGGCAAGATACCACTCCATTCCCATTGAAAAACAGAATCCACCTTCATAGGTAAATGTAAATAAAATTAAAGCTGCAAGCAGCGATGACCGGGCCCTCGCAGCTCTACCCACGTCACAAGGCCAGCAGCCAATCAGAAACCAAACAGGAAGTCAGCCATTTCGACTAATTAGTGGCGTTTTGGCGCATTTTTGGCCGTTATCACGGGTCGCACTTGAACGATAGTTTTTTGAGAAAAAATAGTTTTGTGAGAAAAAAAAAGTTTTTTGAGAAAAAATAGTTTTTGAGAAAAAAAGTTTTTTGAGAAAAAAAAGTTTTTGAGAAAAAAAAGTTTTTGAGAAAAAAAGTTTTTTGAGAAAAAAAAGTTTTTGAGCAAAAAAGTTTTTTGAGAAAAAAAAGTTTTTTGAGAAAAAAAAAATTTTGAGAAAAAAAGATTTTGAGAAAAAAAAAATGTTTTGAGAAAAAAAAAATTGAGAAAAATTTTTTTGAGAAAAAAAGATTTTTTGAGAAAAAATAATTTTTGAGAAAAAAAAATTGAGAAAAAAAAAATTGTTTTAGAAAAAAAAAAATTGAGAAAAAAAATGTTTTTGAGAAAAAACAAATTATGACACCAGCCGCGAGTCTGTACGACAAACGGTTCATGAGTTATAGAGGCACTTCCTGTTTGGTGAAGGGCACTTCCTGTTTGGCGAAGGAAGCGTCAATTAAGGTTAAGGACTCTTAATCAAGTCATATGATACCAGCCACAACTCTGTACGATAAACGGTTGATGAGTAACAGCCAAAAAAAGGAACAATCAAGTATGGACCAATCAGAAGAGGGGGCACTTCCTGTTTGGTGAAGGAAGTTTGACCCTTCGCCACGGGCACGCCGTTTTACGAAAACTCACGATTCGCACAACTTTTCATCGTTAAGTTGTCTTGAGTATGCCGAGCGAACTTGAAGTTGATCCGATTAACCCCCTAGGAGGAGTTCGTTAAAGTGCGACACGTGAAAACGGCCAAAAATACACCAACACGCCACTAATTAGTCAAAATGGCTGACTTCCTGTTTGGTTTCGGAAGTGGCGCCAAGAGACTTTTTTGTGAGTCCGAACATGATACAGGTGTGTAGCGATTTTCGTACGTGTAGGTGAAACCGTATGGTGGGGCTTGAGGCACGAAGTTTTGTAGGGGGCGCTATTGAGCCATTAGGCCACGCCCCCTTTTGTTTTTTTTTTAAATACGAAATTTTTCGCCACTTGTGATGTGTGTGCAAAGTTGCGCAACTTTTGGAGTACGTTTTGCGGCTCAAAAACACGATTCATTCGGCGGAAGAATAATAATCTTTGCAAATACAATAGGGTCCTCACACACTGTGTGTGCTCGGGCCCTAATAAAAATAGCAGAAACAGCTGATCTACAAGCTCAGTGTTCTGCAAATCCCCTGAAAATCTACTGTCTTGCCAATGGCAGGACGTGTGAACTTTTGAAATGACACATCTGTATATCCAACAACAACATAACATACCGTACAATCCATTCAAACTCAACTCAACCCACATGCATTTACCATTCACAGAATACTGTTCTAAAAAAGGTCCCCCAAATTGGAGGAATTTGCTCGGGATAAGGAAATCTGGAAGTCTCAGTTGGAACTGTTACCCCCGTGACCCGATTCCATTTAAGCGTTTGAAGACGGACGGACGGACGGACGGACGGACGGACGAACGGACGGACGGACGGACGGACGGACGGACGGACGGACGGACACGCACGCACGCACGCACGCACACACGCACACACGCACACACGCACACACACACACACACACACACACACACACACACACACGCACACGCACACGCACGAACATGCCAACGCACCACACTCACAAGATGAAGTTTTCGTTCCAGACGGGGTTGAGCGTGGAGCGGATGGTCTTGGTCTTCTGTTTGCTGTGACTGCGGGGGTCCGGGATGAGCTTGAGCTTAACGTAGGGGTCCGACAGGCCGTTGGGGTCCATGGGCATCAGGTTATGAGCCTCGTGCACTGGAGAGAGAGAGAGAGAGAGAGAGAGAGAGAGAGAGAGAGAGAGAGAGAGAGATAGAGAGAGAGAGAGAGATAATCTGTATTCAGGGTCCCTAGAACAAAGGATTATGTGATGGGGGTCCGGGCCTCCGGGGCCATTACACATATCATTTGGTATGTCCTTGACTTGAGAACGTTTGAGCGCCACTGATGCGTGATTGGAAATGACACCCGGGCTCCAGGGAAACCCCGCCCACTGAAGCTTTTGATTGGCTGAAGCGGAGCTAGGGAGCGCTCCATTGTAGTCGCTTGGACAGGGCGTTTATCGTGGGCTTGCCCAGGCCTTACGGCCTGGGCATAAATATAACGATTGCATTCACCACGGCTTCGTAACTCGCGCGGCGCTCCGCCGGCCGCGCGGCCCTGGCCCGCTCTTCGCGGCCACTCGCGCCTGCGGCGCTCGGGGGCGAAGAGCAGGACCAAGGTCCGCTGGCCTGCGCGCCGCTTGCAGTGTCGTGGACAATCGAGCGGCTCCGCCTGGAGCCCGGGTGTCATTTCCAAATACGCGCCACTGATATAGCAACATACGAAACGGCAGCAATGTGCAAACATGATTGACATAAATTGAGGTTAATTTCTTTATTTATGTGGTCCGAAATTCGCTTCCTATATTCAGTGAAAAAACGCAGCAGTGTGCAACGACCAGTGTGCTTAATGTACCGTTCAGTACCGTGCCTATAGACCGATTTCCTGAGCGACACCCTGAATCTCCGCGGTGCAAACAGCAGTGTAAAATAACGTGTATAGCCTACTTTTACTTAAAGAGGTGGTGCCATGATTTCCCCCCCCTCTATCTCTATATTGTATCTTGGGAATGGGCTTATTCTGTGTAAAATGGCATATTTAGCCACTTGTACGCATGCCCCCAACCACTAAAATAAGAATCTCTAAAACAAAAGAAAGAAGTAAATGAAATAAT
Organism: Nannobrachium achirus; assembly: GCF_963921795.1. Lineage (NCBI taxonomy): Eukaryota > Metazoa > Chordata > Actinopteri > Myctophiformes > Myctophidae > Nannobrachium > Nannobrachium achirus. The sequence goes on along the minus strand of NC_137811.1, from coordinate 67,263,970 downwards.
TTTAACACTCATCTTTTATATTCTTTAATTACAATCTAAAATATGAACTCTTGTTGTAAAAAACTAAAGTTGTCCTTTAAGTACTTAAATACAATTTTTAATATTTGTACTTTACTTGAGTATTTCCAATTTTTAATAATGTTACTTCTACTCCACCACTGGCTGCGGTTTACACAGCAGAAATGGCGGCGTCGTTCTCCACAGGGTAGCGTCCAGGAAATGGGTCTATAGCTGCTCTCCACCCCTGCTCACCTGTGACGTAGATGTCTTCATCCTCTCCTCTGACAGAGAGGTGGATCCGGCCTCTCTTCTCCGTGTGGTCCTGGCCGCACAGGGCGGGAACGCTGGCCTCGCAGCGCCGATGCACGTTCATGTCACAATCTGACACGCACACGCACGCACATTTGGACATATGAGGTTTACACCCAACAGAGACAATAGGCTATATGCATATACGCCATTTTGTTCTACTTCTGGGTGTCTTTCGCCTTCCTTCACAGGTGTTACCGATGATACTAATGAAGGGTATGTTCCATTCTGGTCAAACAGAGTCAGGGTGCTGATATTGTGCATGTTGGCTCACTGGAAACACTCTGCTACACCAGTGGGTCCTTGAGTGGGTTCCAAATGTACAGAGTTTATGGGGGTCCTTGAAATTAAAGAACCACTGTACAATAAATCAAACAGAGCCTTCATTAGTATCATCAGTAACACCTGTGAAGGAAGTCGAAAGACACCCGGAAGTAGAACAAAATGGCATATATGCATAGAGCCTATTGAGGTGATTAATATGTTGATCAATCCGAGGTATAGCTCAGTAAGTTATCGCCCTATAATGTGGAAACATTGGTACATAGATAGATAGATAGATAGATAGAGGTTTTTATTAAAGTGTCCTGCACCAAACGATGCCCAGCCCGTACGGGCTTACAAGACACTCACAAACATAGTACATACATACACCAAGATAAACCACACACAAAGAAAATGCAAAAGAAAACGTAATGATTGTCCATGCCGGTACAAGTGTCTTTTATAGGTTTTTTTTGTTTCTTAGTTCATCAAATAAATATGAAGCAATTGGGGGGGGGCTCTAATGTACACGTAGCCTACAGTACACACTAAATACACGCACGCATGCACACACGTGTGGGTCACTCACTGGTGCACTTCATGCCCTGGTGGATGAGCCCGTAGAGCAGCGAACCACAGTGGTCACAGAAGGTGGGACTGGAGTACGTCTGCAGCTTGAACAGGTGCTGACTCTTCAGGTCCTGAAAGATAAGAGGCAGCGTATAACACCTCTTCAGGTCCTGAAAGAGGCAACATATAACACCTCTTCAGGTCCTGAAAGAGGCAACGTATAACACCTCTTCAGGTCCTGAAAGAGGCAACGTATAACACCTCTTCAGGTCCTGAAAGAGGCAACGTATAACACCTCTTCAGGTCCTGAAAGAGGCATTTAAAGGCATTCAACACTTATTGCACACCAATGAATGATTGTTTTAATTACATGTAATGATAACATTTGTTACTTTTGTTAATTGTCATCTTCATACAGAGCCGTTTCTGGGCCCACGGGGGCCCTAAGCATGATTCTGCTATGGGGCCTTCCTGCGGGCGCGAGCGTAGCGAGTGCCCGTGAAAAAATAATAATATTTTTTATCGTTTTTTAATCCATTTTATAATGGGTTTAATTCTGTTTTTTAAAAATATAAATAGGCCAAATTGCAGAATCGTCATGCAATGTAGCATCAAATAGCCTAACTTAACTAAGGACTGGACAAATACCCCCAAATAAGCATAGATGTAGGCTATGCCAAGGCGATGATATGAAACATATTATAGTAGGCTATATAATTTGTAAATATACATATAGCACTAAATCCTCCAGGCAACGTATTTTTGCTATGTTTGATTTGTTCTTTTCTTATTTAAATGAAAAATGAAAACTTCCCTATAGGGGTGCAGCACCCCTGCAGCACCCCTAGTTCCCACGGCTATGGCCGGAGCCACTGTCTGTGCCAAAACATCACATTCACTTTCACTTACAGCGCAATGTGCGGAAGCAAAGAAAGTTACCACAGTTTGATTTGATCATTGCTTTGTCAATTATGAAGGGATTTCTAAAATTAAAACGTCTCCATATTGCTTGGGAAGTCTACTTTGCAGAAAAACCGCGGCCTTTGCGACTCGCTAATAGCAAGATTTCACATCGCGATTTCGGTTTGAAAACGATTATGCAGCACTAGTTCTTTTCTGCAGAGGAGGGGGCGGTGGGGGCCTTTTTGGTCGGCGGGGCCTCACGCAGACTGCGTAGTATGCGTTTACGGTCCGCCGGCGCTGACTTCATAGTTCTGTCCAGAATTCCTAGGTCTCACATCTTTCCAGAAAACACTCAATTTACAATAAATAAATAAAACACATTCAAATTTGAAACTTGGAGATACAAGGTTTCTACCTGACAGTGGCGATTTCCATATCTCGTAACCATGTAACTCGGTATTATTAATCTCCAAGGCCACCTTTGTACTTTGTAATCTTTCTACCATCTTTCCTCTTTCTAAATCTTCTTTGATGGCTTTGAACTTTTCAAAGCAACCCGAAAAACCAGAAACAGATAGATGCTTTAATTTGTCTTTTCTCATAAAAAAAACATCCACACAGTACTTGTGTCTCCTTTCTTCCCCATCGTCGCTCTTTCTACTTTGCCCCTTGATGACTTTGAACTTTTCACTAGTTGGTACAGACCGGCACGCACAATGCCCTCACCCCCCACCGATGAAACCTGCATGCCAGCGCAAGATACTGTTGTTTTCATTTCATTGTGGAGAGGTTGCCAACCAACCTTTGCCTAGAAACACCCCAGCACATCTGTTTCCTAACATCTGTTTTGGAACACTGCATGTGCAGAGCTGGCTGCAACCATGTCTGGCTCGCAACATTCACCTATTTGGCAGCATTAGTTTCTGAGATCTAGCTGTATGATAGAACAGAAGGCTTCAACAAATATAATAATAATATAATTATCAAAAGTTGGAGTGAGTGAGTTTAATATATAGGCAAAACGATTTTACACAATATTATGTAGTAAGGGGTCCCTGCTATTCACGTAAGGGGTCCTTGGCCTTAAAAATCGTTGAAGCCGGGGCTATTCTGTATCAGACATGCCCACGAGTCTCGTGATCACGAGTCGAGTTAAGAGTCTTTGGGGGACGAGTCTGAGTCGAGTCTCGAGTCTTTGGGGGATGAGTCCGAGTCGAGTCGAGTCTCTTTCATCACGAGTCCGAGTCGAGTTTTTTTTTTTTTTTTTTTTTTTTTATAATGGCAGCTGAAAAAGTTATGTGGCGCATCATGATAACCCGGTACTCAGAGATACAGCTACAGCAGCAACCATGGCAGGCTAAATTAGGAAAGACACATGAATGTATGTATAGTCTATACTCACAGTCACGCTACGGAGGCTCTTTAGTAACGTCCACGATTAATGGTCCAGGACATCCCCATATTCAAATTCATACTGTAGCCTTGCATTGTGGTTTAAATCAATTTAATTATTTTATTATTATTAATTCATCCTTGCCACTTTGCGTCTTATCTTAATAGGCACAGCTCACACAGCTGCTAGGTTAGTCTACATGTTTTATAAATGAATATTTACATATAGGCCTACCCTACATACATATCAACGTGTTTGGGTAACCTATAAATCAAATCAAGTGCGCACTGCTGTGTCCTTAACCGACGCTCCAGTCTCGCCGCGGGTTCACATCGAACCCCCCGGTTGCCGCGGGACTAGCCGTGGCCACGAAAATAACTCAGCCTATACTGCGCCCAACAACAACCACGCACACCCCCACCCCAGTCACAATCATACAGACAGTAAAGTAAAATAGCCTTGCATTATGGTCTAAGGTAGCCGGTTTCAGGAAAGGCACAATGTACTCACGTTGGCTGTTGAAGTTCCACAATTCTTCTTCCCAGGACTCAGGAGTAACGCATATTGTATATGTCCAATATGTCCCGTTCGAAAAGTGAACCTTTTTCATTTAATATCCATCTCTTCGTGCAATGCTCCAAAACAGAGCTGCAACTTTATCGCAAACCAACTACATAGATGGCTCGACGCATAACACGTGTGCATTGCCTACCCAACAAATCTGAGTTGCAAGTTATTAATCCACTGTGTCATGACGCGTCTAGAGCATATAGATCTGTTCTTTTGGAAACATATCCAAAGACGCACGAGCGACAGTGAGAGTAGGAATAGTCTATACAAAAACGGAGCATTTAAGAATCCTGACCTGTAGCACCACTGTAACATAACTGGGCATGGTGGCATAACTTCACGTTAATGCTTTGAACAATAATTACGTGGGGTTAATTAGTAGCTGCAGCTGGTGGAATTGACATCAAGATGAAGAGAACAGCGCACCGGAGAGAAAAAAGTGAAAACCCGACGCTAGAAAATCACTGTCTCACGGAAAATCCTATCATCTTATCAAATTATTAAACAAATGCCAAGTTAACTGAAGTAGAATAGCTCATGATGAGCTAAACATATGTGTTTTATTTCGCCGTTTTAATATTTAAATCTTGTTCTCAAAGGCCGCATGCAGAAGCTGCCCTGCCTCGCTACTGCTACTCGCTACTGCGGTTTTCCCAACGCCCCCGAGCGCAACGGTGGAACACAGCGAAGCGCTCCACTGGGCCCCCACTGTTGCGCTTAGGTTAGTTGGAAAAAAAACGCAGTCGCCGTTGTCCGTGCACAGCGGCGCTCAGCCGCGCACCAAAGAAAGAAAGGAGAAGGAAAGGCCAATATTTGTCAGGCTTGTGTCATTCATTATAGTGCTTAAAATAAAGATTGCCCACGAGTCTTATGAGCTCGAGTCCGAGTCGAGTCTGGAGTCTTTGAGGGGCGAGTCCGAGTCGAGTGACGAGTCTCCAAAACTGGCACTCGAGTTGACTCGCGAGTCGAGTCTGCAACTCGAGTGCCCATCTCTGTTCTGTATCTCAGAAATTCTTGCATTTATTTGTATTCTGTATTGCTCAGAGCAGGGCCGGTTCCTGGCATAAGCAGTGTTGTAGTGGGGGGGGCACGCGTGGGCACGGCGTGCCCACACTTCTCTCACGTCGCGTCCACGCGCATTGACGCGCGTGCACAAGTGATGCGCGTGCCGGCAGGCTGGCTGCTGGTCCGTGTTATCAAGTACCTACAGTACCGCAGAGTGCAGAAGCCAGGCAAGTACAGAGCAGATCGTCCACCGATTGGTTGTAATATCGCCATGACAACCAACAACCAGAGCCCTAGAATGGAGAGTTGCGTCACTCCCGTTCACTTCATGGGGCCAGGTCGTCTACGCACACATCTATTGGCGTATACCGGAAGTTTACAAAATGCATTGAAGTCTATGAGGTGTAAAGTGACAATGAACCACGTGACCAGCGCTGTTTCTGACCCCGCGGTGACACCACTCTCTGATTATACTGCTCTGCCAACAACCAACCAACCAGCAAACTGACTGCCCCTTCGGGCTATGGGATAAGACTCACCGACCAACCAACCAACCAACTACGCAGTGTCTGTGTTTACTTCTTCAAACTTTAAGCGGTTCGTAGCCTGCAGCAGTTTGTTTGTTTGTTGTGAATTTTTGTTACCTTGGATTATCTACCCAAGTATTATACCAGCACTGTCTGTACAACGGCAACGTGGTGCTACACGTGAGTAAATAAACATGTCTTATTCTTATTGGAGGGCTGGTTAGGTAAGACATAATGCCTATATTAACTATTATATTAAGCCTAAAACGGTTCTGTTATGCCGCCGTGCATTAACCATGTGAATTGTGAAATATCTCTTGTGAAAAGTCTATAGGAAATATTGATATTATATTACAGGTCGTTCTGACCCAGCAATTGGTTGAAATAGGCTCGCCTGCCGTGCTGAAATGAGCATGATTGACACAGCAGATGGTAATAGAATATTTGAGAATGGATTAATGAATTGGAAATATCAGTTGTGCAGCTATTTTGCATGGTTTAGCTGATGATCTGGTCATCAAATTATTGGTTGAGAATGAGAACCACTGGTCTATATCAACTTGTTGCACTAACTAGCATGACTGCTATGGTCACTTTTGATTTGGGCACTGTACTATTTTGATAGTGTGCTTAAGGACACTTTATGTATATATTTATATAGGCCTGTATATTTATATATTATTTGTTCCCTCTCTTGATGTACTGTACTCTGTTCTTGTTTTTCTTTTACCTTTTTTATTTATCTTTTTCTTACTTTGTAAATAACCTTATACTGCTGTGCTGCCTCTGGGCAACTGATTTTCCCCCTTGGGATAATAAAGGTATATCTATCTTCTATTTCTGCCGCCGTGCAGAGCCGTTTTAAAACGTCACGCGATGCGCGTGCACATTGGCGCGCGTGCTCGCGCATTGGCGCGCGTGCACGAATGTGCGTGCACGCGCGTGCGTCGGTGCGTGCCCACACTTCCAAATTTAGCACTACAACACTGCGCATAAGCAATATAAGCGGCCGCTTAGGGCCACAACCACTAGGCGGGCCACATCACAGGGAGTTACATCATGTCATGTTATTATTATATGCAATAAAACAAAGATCTTTCACAAGACACAACAGAATAATTGCGACCGTCAGGTCGCACAGTTACTATGAAAACCTCCACCGGCTGTCTATCAGTCAGTCCTTCCGTCTGTCCGTCACGTCACATCACATCACATCACATCACATCACATCACATCACGTCACACTTTTGGTCCTACTCTTATCTCCGGCACCGTTGCGCCTATCCATGCCAAACTTTGCACACACACACTCCTTGGCTGGCAAACCACAACCTCCACCCCTGATTTCTCACATGCCCCTCTTCTAGCGCCACCATGAGGTTGCTTTTTGCAGTGTGCATACATGCGACCTGACGATCGCTTATCTCTCGATTAGGGAGTCTTACTGGTTTTATAATATGCCACTGCTGCTGTGGCTCCCCCTTCCCTGTCCTCCTTCCCCATAATCCCCAACTTCACTCTAGGCATGGCTGGATTCATGAGCAAGTCAACATGCCTCCAAAAAGATAGATCTGCTGCTGCAGTGGTTATGCCTTTGTGTCTGTTAACTTGTGACCTGCCAGTCACACTGCTGCTCCAGTCACTGTCAGTAATAAATCAATGTGCTGAGGCCATCAGGGCTACCATAACATTGCGACACCAATTAAAACATTTCACACGAGCATCCGTCAATGGGGGGGGCCACCTAAAATTATCTTGCATAGGGCCACCTGTCTGTCCCCCCCACCCGTCAAATCGCACCTCATTTGAGCCCGTGACATCACATTTACGAATTCAATAGCAGTCTGATTGACCTTTATTCACACAATCCAGTGGTGTTGTTGTGCACCACGGGTGGATCGATGGCAGAATGCCTGTCGTCGTACAGCTCCATTCCTATAAGCTGTGTCATATTATATTGGAGAGAAACACATCCGATACATCATGACACCTCAGCAACAACAACTCAACAAGCTATTCTCTCTGTTAGCGGTCATTCAGTTGTACACTGTGTTCTAATGAATTGACGAGCTCAACTTGAACCTGATCGATTCCCTATGGCCTATACGTCCTGACTTCTAATCCTTGGCTCCGCCCTCGGGGGAGGGACCAGTGTAACGGTCTTCAAAGTGGGGTCCGGGGACCCCCATTGGGATCCTTGGGGGGATCCCAGGGGGTCCCCATGCTAAATTTGTTAAGGCGAGACACTACAGGTGAATAGGGTAAAAAAAATAACTAATAGCTACCACAATGACACTTTTCCAGTTGATTACTTACATCAAGACTAAGCTTTTTTTGAATTACAAGTTTTCTGAAATTATATGTTTAGATATGCAAATTAGGCATTATATGCGCTAATAATGCCCAATTCGCATACCTTTCAGGTACATAAATCTGAAGATTGGATATTGCCAGGTTCAAAACTATTGTTTCCTTTTCTTGACATTAGAAACAAAAAGAATTACAGAGGGGATTTTAGATATCTCTTTTTATCACTCCATAAATCATAAAATAGTGTCAACAGGCATAAAAAACAGATTTTCGCCATGTTTTTGGTGATATAATGTGATGTAAATCAGGCTATGAATGATATATCAACAAACGCCTCTGTAAATATCTCCAGGATATAGATAAGAATAAAACTGGAAGGTTTGGTGTATGTGCGTGCAACTGAAGTGGAGATTTATGTACCTAAGTATGAGGAAAAACACATTTTGAGAAAACGGCCTTTAAAGATCAGACACACCCCATCATATAGAAACCAATTGTAACTTCAAACTCCATTTTAATCATGTTAAATTAATCAAAAACACCTGTCCTCGGTTCTGGTGACTCATACTGCCCTCCTAATACGTGAGGGGGCCATGTTTCTTTGATTCATCTTTTATTTATTTTTTATTGTCTATTATATATCTTTATTTAAAAAAAGAATTATGGAAACAAATGCTGTTAACTCGGCACCTTCACGTGTGAAATGAACATCTATATGTGTATTTTGAATGTTTATTTTTGATTAGTTTGAAAGAAGGCATGTTTGGGAAGCAAAATAGTAAACAATCTCATGTTTTTAAATTTTGAATTTTTACATGTTTTCACCTGCCATTTCACTAATAAATAATGGCCAAATATGGAGATCTCTCTGGCATAAAAGGGACAAGGATCTGACTTTGTCCCTGGCCCATACAGTATGTATATGGAGATCCCTGATGTCATCAGTATTAATTAATCAGTATCTCTTAGGATGCCCATATATGGACATACTGTGTCAGTCTCATGTGGTCTATGTGTGGTCTCAGTTCCGGTTCTAGGACTCTATGCAAGATAATTTTAGGTGGCCCCCCACTGACAGATTATTATTTGTATTTTAGCAGGGGGGGGTATGGCGTCTTTGAATGAGAATTTTATTTGCTGTACGTACATCAACATACATCATGCTGTACGGTGGGTTTGGAGGTAATAGGGGGTTGCCAGTGATGGCGGTTCAAGGACCTCCATATGCTGCATGCTGCATGGCTATGCATAAGGCAGAAAGTGCCCGTGGGCAGACATAGGTAGTGATGTGGGTCGGCCCCCAGTGATGTCTGGCAGACTGATGGCTCACAGGAGAGTCTGGTTGTTCCTAAAGGTGCCTTTCCATTGGCATGGCACCACCCCACTCCACCCCACCCGACCCACACACTTGTGCCAGGTTTTCCACTACAAGGAACTGGGTAGAGTGGTGCGTAAAGGGGTACAACACGTGGTACTGTATAAAGTATCCACTCTAGAGTAGGTCCGAGCTCGGCTAAGCAGGGCCCAAAGCAGTGACGTATAACGCTGCTGCTGCTGATTTGTATTATGACTGAAAAGGTCAAACATCTCATCCATTCTACTTCTTCCCAGTGATGCAAACTACTTGAAATCTGGAAAATCTCATTTGAGATACTATCAACAGAGTGCTTTGTTTTGAACAAACAGGACCTTCCTTCCTTGAGTTTTCTTCAAGTGTCAAAGTTGTTTAACGCACACACAGACATTTTAAATTAGACGTATAAATGAGCGGCGACTATAGTAAAAGCTTCAGCTGTACTTTTAATGAAAGCACCAACAAGCAGTGGGAGAAAAAAACAAACAAGAATAAATATTTCAGGGACCACAATGGAAATAAGTCGCAAGACTTTGTACGCTTCTCAGATGAACATGATGTAACTCGTTTTTTCCTGTATGACGTCTAATAAAATCAAAACAAGGATACATATTGTGATCTTCTGAATATGATGACAGCTTAGTGAGTTGATAAGAACACATTGTTACGTGTGTATCACGCTACGATGTCATCATTATGGCATGGGCTGTTCCCTTCTCCCCTCTCCATATTAAAAAAAACGAAAAAAAAGAAACTCAAGAACAAAAACAAAGTGTCTGAATATAGGAAGTAATGCTTGTCTGTCCGATAGCAGCAGGGACATGGTCCCATCTTCTCCCCTTAGTGGTTGTGGCCCTAAGCGACAGCTTATATTGCTTATGCTAGGAACCGGTCGGTCTATGTGTGCTCACAACGCCTCGCAGCGCGAGGCGTTGTGAGCTTTGGTGTTGAGGGGAAAACAACCAGACTAAGTACAGAGTGAAAGGTCAAGTTTAAGTATTGACGGTTCAAGTGGTTAAATATCTGAAAACGCAAATTGACATGAATCCAAAATATACTGATGATTGTGCTGTCAAACAATAAAACTATATGGAATCTATGATAAGGTAGTGGGGGTCCCTGCTTCATCTCTCACTCAACTAAGGGGTCCTTGGCCTGAAAACATTGAAGACCCCTGATCTAAACTATAAGAGGGATGGATGTTTTCCATGTCTTCTTCTTCTTCTTCCTTCTCTCTCTGGAGAACCACCCCTCTCTCTCTGAAGAACCACCCCTCTCTCTCTCTCTCTCTCTCTCTCTCTCACACACACTCACACTCACACTCATTTGTATATCATTTTTATTCATCTTTATCACTAAGGATACTAGTATACTGTTGGAGTGGGGGGTGTAGTGGGGGTTGAAATGTTGGAGGAGCCTTATATGTATGTTTTGTTTTGTTATTCTGTGTTGTTTATTGTTGTTGTTGTTTGTTGTGCTTGAGGAAAACCTCGAAAACGAGTTGCTGCAACTCAATGGTTGATCCTCTAACGAAAATTTCAAATAAATAAATAATAACACTCTCTCACACACACACACACACACACACACACACACACACACACACACACACACACACACACACACACACACACACACACACACACACACACAAAGACGTTGTACATAGACGTTCTCCTTGACCTCATTTCAGCTGTGGTTTATTTAGAAGGCAGACAGAAGGGGAGAAAAGACATCTCCCCCAAATCACGATTATTTTCCCCATTTAATCTCTCTCTCTCTCTCTCTCTCTCTCAAGCTCTCTCTCTCTCTCTCTCTCTCTCTCTCTCTCTCTCTCTCTCAAGCTCTCTCTCTCTCTCTCTCTCTCTCTCTCTCTCTCTCTCTCTCTCTCTCTCAAGCTCTCTCTCTCCCCATCCTCCTCTTGCACCTCCCCTCTCTCTCCATCTCACCCCAACTCTCCACAACCCATCGCCGAGAATTTGTAGGACAAAAGGACAAAGATAGAGAGGGGGGAGGACGGGGACGGACGGACAGACAGACAGACAGACGGATGGACGGGTGGACTGATGGATGGAAAGTGAGATAGAGGGATGACTCATATAATTGTGTGAGTGAAAAATGGGGGGATGGTTAATAGGATTAACAGAAAATATGAAAAAAAGAAGTAGAAAGGAATGCGGTCAGGAGACGGTCCTGCGCAGCAACCAGTGTATTGTCATTCTTCAGCCATTCGTCCCCAGCATCCTTCCATTAAATACATGACCCACATCTCTGTGTGGGAGCCAGGCTTATTATAGTTAAAGGCATAGTATCCAGTGGTGTAAAGTAACTAAATACATTTACTTTACTTAAAGGTAGGGTAAGTGCATGATTTCATTTAATATCAAATAATAACAAAATGGGTCTATGTTCTGATAGTACTATGTGTTTTGTTCATATTTGGACTTCAGCCTTTATCCCCTGTGAGGAGAAAAAAGCAGTTTCAAAAACTGTTGGGTGACAAGTTTTCCTCCAATCAGGATAGAGTAGGGCCTTCCTCCAATCATGGTCGAGTGGGGGCGGGCCTCCATATCACCATGAATGGAGCTCTCTCCCTTTGCTCTCTGCGCTGCAGGAGTTAAAGGGGAAGACCACCCATTTTCAATATTGAACTATGTCATTAATATACCTTAGAGGAGTTGTGTGGAAATAAAACAAAAAAGTTCCCCCCCTTCTGTGTTGTCTAGAAATGGAGGATTGATTTTGGGGTTTGTATTGTAAAGTACAACTTGATGACATCACACCATTGTACTTTACAATACAAACCCCAAAATCAATCCTCCAGTTCTAGACAACACAGAAGGGGGGGAACTTTTTTTTTTATTTCCACACAACTCCTCTAAGGTATATTAATGACATAGTTCAATATTGAAAATGGGTGGTCTTCCCCTTTAACAACGTGGTTGGACTTCACGGACCCTGCAGGCTATGGGATCTGTAGTCACAGTCCCATAGCCCGGGCGGATAGATAGTGATTGACCCGTGCACTGAAAAGGTTTAGAGCAGGAGGCATTTACTGAATTTCCCCTGGGATCAGTAGAGGTCTGTCTATCAAGCCCTCTCTGTGTGTATGTGCATGCGTGTGTGTGCATGCGTGTGCGTGCGTGTGAAAGGTTGGCCTTGCACGTGAGGAGCAGTCATGAGAATCCTCATGTATGTTGCTGACGTGCAGTAGTGGACATTGAACTGCACCTACAGTATGTACTTGAGTCAAAGTATCGGTACTTCTGGTCAAATATTACACCACTACGAGTGATGATTGCTTTGTCAAATTTGTACTGGTGTACTTGCTTTTAATAAAAATAAAAATAATACTTGACTATTCAAAAGTACATGCTACAAATTGCAAAGTATATTTTCTTTTTAATAAAAAAAATCAAGTTAAGTTTAATACAGATACTCGCATCAAATGTACTCATAAGTACCAGTAATGTAAAGTACATTTAGTTGAGTACAGTATTACATTTACTTGAGTACTGTATTAAGTACGACTTTGAGGTACTTTTACTTTACAGGAGTATTTCCAAACTAATCATATTGTACTTTTACTCCAGTATATGAAACCCTATACAGTAGCTTGTAGATCTGCTTTTTTCAAAAAGGATTTTTAGCCATTTTAGACATTAAGATAACTTGTGAAACGGGACATTCTGCACAATGAGTACTTTCTACTTTCTGTACTTTAAGTACATTTCAATATCAACACTGTACTTTTTCTCCAAGTAAATGTTGAATTCTGGACTTTCACTTATAGCACAGTATATGTCTACATTGCAGCATCAAAACATTTACTTAAGTAAATGGTAAATGGTGCATTTATAACGCCTTTATCCAAGGCATAAAAAGAGATTGTAAATTACATTCACACACACATTCATACGAGGATGGCGGAGGAAACCATGCAAGTCACCAACCTGCTCACCGGGAGCAACCAGGGGTACAGAGTCTTGCTCAAGGACTCTTCGACACTAACTCTGGGGGAGCCTGGGATCGAACTGGGAACCCTTCGGGAACCCACCGTGTTCTAATGACGGTTTCTCTACCCCTGAGCCACTGTAAAACATTCGAGTACTATACCACTGGCTACTGTAACAGTATAGGCAGAGAGAGTATATACTCACGTCCGGTCGGGGGGCGGCGGTGGTGCTGCCCGGACACGTGAAGGTCACAAACTCGTGACATCGCTTGTGGACCACGAAACTGCAAACTGTGACGAGAAGGAGAGAAAAAAGAAGAAGAGATCCAGGAGGGAGGGAGTCAAAAGAAAATGGATCGGTCACACATCAGTCTACACAACAATTCCGATATCGACTGTGTCATGGTGTGTGTGCATGTGTGTGTGTGCATGTGTGTGTGTGCGTGCGTGCGTGCGTGTGTGTGTGCATGCGTGTTCCGTCTCTCCACCGTACCTTGACATTGGAAGCCCTGTTTGCCGATACCCCTGGTGGTGTGAGGAGAGGGGGATAGGGGATAGAGGGGGATAGGAGGGTGGGAACAGAAAAGACAAAGTCAAGTCACACTTTTATTTCTTCACTCATCAACAGACACAGTTTCACATTCACCTCAATAGTGGGTATGTGCATGCATGCATGAAGTGAGTTGCATATCGAGTGGCAAAGTGAGTGGCAAAGTAGTTTAACATTGTTTAATGCAATCAGATAGGACTTTTCTGTTTGGATGTATGGACTGTCAAGGACAGAAAGTAGTTTTTTACCAGTAGGCGTTCCCGCACAAGTTCGGAAATGGCAGGAAAAAGACAACCTACACACTGGCTCTGCATGAAATATCCAGAGCCAAAATAGTAAGTTTTGGTATATAAATGTAATGCATACCAACATTCAATAACAGTGCACAAGTTCAGAGCAACATTATCAATATAGCACGCATTTACATAAATTAAAAAGTACATGACGTGCAATGGAGACAAGTCTGCTTCTGTCTCTCTCTCTCTGTGTGTGTGTGTGTGTGTGTGTGTGTGTGTGTGTGTGTGTGTGTGTGTGTGTGTGTGTGTGTGTGTGTGTGTGTGTGTGTGTGTGTGTGTGTGTGTGTGTGTGTCTGTGTCTTCCATGTTTCATCTCTGTACAGAAAATCCAGAAATATTTGCACATCTCTCTGCTAATACACCAGCTGTTGTTGTTGTCAATGAAGGAGACACGTCAGTTTCCATTCTTGAAGTGGCCTGTACCTTTGATTCTAGCCTAGAGGAAGCCTTTATGACAAAAGGGTTAGGATACCAGCCACACAAACCATCACAGAGCTAGGCTAGGTGCAATCTATTTGTGTTCATCTTTGGCACCAGCCTGGAACATGTACATAGGTTGGTTGTAAGAGGCTTCCAACAACTTGGGATGCCAGAAAAAGAAGCTAAACGGCTTGCAAAGTTCTGTGCAATCTCTTCTACTATCGGTAGTCGCCAAATATGGCGAAGGCGTTGTTACTTGTACCCTTGAATGGTGTGTAGGTATTGGATATTTGTCCAGGATTTGCTGACTGTACATTATTTACAGCACATTGTAATATTTGTGTCCTTGTACTGTATTTCTTATGTGGACATAAATAAATGATTGAAATGTGTGTGTGTGTGTGTGTGTGTGTGTGTGTGTGTGTGTGTGTGTGTGTGTGTGTGTGTGTGTGTGTGTGTGTGTGTGTGTGTGTGTGTGTGTCACACGCATTTTTTTTTTATATCCCATAAGAACCAAAGGGTACACTTGTATTATAGAGACATTAGAGACTCCAGCAGTAACTCTACGCTGAAAAACTCTGACTGTCAATTGAATTCACATAATTAATTTGACGTTGTGGCGGTTTTGTTGCGAAGTAAAGGAACGATGCCTTTACACAGAATCTATTAGGACACAAAGCCTCTATCGCGGGGGTTCCCAAACTTAATTTCAGTCTCCCGTAACTCTGAACAAATGGAACCAATGTGTACGGTAAAGTATGTTAATAAAATATAACACGACTGTGGTTGAGAGCTCACCGATTTAATGCGAGCGTATTAATATCGATAATACATTTAACCCCATTGATTCTGGATTGGGACCCAAATGCATTTGGGTCCCCTTCCAGAATCAATTGGGGTACATTTACTATAACATTTTTGCCTTAGGAATGCGACAAAAAAGTAAAAACATTTTTGAACTCAAGTCTCCACGGTGTGAGTAATCAATAGGAAAAAAGTCATTCTGGGGGCGAACAACTTCTTTAAGTAAAGAATGTGAGTAGGCTACTCTTTCCACCACTGACTGTTGTAGTCAGGGACCCACTGGCTCTAAAGCTCAAGGAATAGGGTTGAACCTGTGATGTCTTGCTGTACCTTTTATTTCTGTTTTATCTATTAGTTTGGTCATTAAGGTCCACAGAATGAAAGGCCTGCTCTGCCGGAAACATTGCGAAAAAAAAAAAAAAAAGAAAAGAAAAAAGAGTTATGGCCATTTTATATTCACTGTCCCATTGACTCCACTATTCAGGAAAAGAAAACTATTTAAAAAAAAAAAAAAAAATAGGGGTTCTTCATGATTCTGAATCCATTGCAATCATTTGTTTTGCATGAAAAAACATTCCTTGGGCAAAAATGTTGTCCCCACAAAACTGTGAAAAGTGATGAGTCATCAAAACAAAAGTGAATTTTAACCCAATAATTGTTTTCATGATGTTTCGGGCAGAGCAGGCCTCTCATTCTGTGGACCTTAATGACCAAACTAATAGATAAAACAGAAATAAAAAGTACGGCATGACATCACAGGTCATCTCACATTCTGGGTGACTGGGTCCCCGGCTATTGTGTTTACCTGTGCTGCATCCCGCTGAGCTGAGAGAGAAACAACACACCTGGGTCATCAGAACCACTGTTATCTCTGGTCTCAACTGACCTGCAGGGCTGTATTAACCATTGGTCTCTCTCTCTCTCTCTCATCTCTCTCCTCCTCTCTCTCTCTCTCTCTCTCTCTCTCTCTCTCTCTCTCTCTCTCTCTCTCTCTCTCTCTCACGCACGCACGCACGCATCGCACGCACGCACCAGTCAAACACCCACGCACACTCGCCGTCCTGTGTCCTCCACAGCACTACGTGCTGGCGTCGGCTACTTTTCCAGTTGTGTCTCCTCAGAGCTTTAATTGAATAATTAAAGCCATTTGATTGGCTAAGAGTCCATTCAGCGTCCGTTCCGTCCCCCCCCATGCAACCCCCCACCCCCCGCTAAGAATCTGCCTCTGATCAGCAGGTTAAGGGGAATTGAGAGGCCCAGATGAAGTTCATCTGAAGAACACATGGAGAGAGAGAGAGAGAGAGAGAGAGAGAGAGAGAGAGAGAGAGAGAGAGAGAGAGAGAGAGAGAGAGAGGAGAGAGAGGGAGTGCACTCAAACAATCAGCATGGACAGGCATCATTAACCGCAACAACTTGACGGTGCAACTTGACACCAGACCAATGGCGTCAGTTCAGCAAAAGCTAAGGTATGGCAACATGACTGACTGGTGTCTTAGTGCAGGGGCGCGACACCATCCATGTTGCCATACCTTTAGCAGCAGGTATGATGAATTTATTTTAATAGGTATTTTGGTGTGAGGGCACCCTAAGGCTGCACCCACACCAAAGTACCTACAGTATGAGAGTGGATTCCCCATTCCAACAATGCATTCCAATGAGAATGGAGCGTTTCATGCCAGCAAAGGATTTCTGCAAAACCGCTCTATTCTCATTTAAACACATTTAGGGAGTCAACTCTCATACCGGTAGGTACGTTGGTGTGGGTGCAGCCTAACAGAGTATTTCTACAGTGCAGTGTTGATACTTTACTCAGGGGCGTCACACCACATTCTGGGCCCTGGGTACAGGATCCACTCACATTTTGTGCTTTAACTATTGAGAAATAGCAGATATACAAGCTCACATGCAAGCTTGTAGACCTGCTTTAAAAAAATATATATATATTGAACATTTTCAAATCCTTTTTGGAAAAAAAAACTATGTTTCTACGTCAGTGGTGCTCAAACCTTTACATGTGAAGGACCCCCAAAATGATATGTATTTGGCCACAGACCTCAAATATTTAGTTCCAGGGACCCCCCAGAAGCAAAATTTCAGTTGCAAATGTCCGCTTAAAAAATACATATATTCAAAGATTTACACACATTTTCACGACTTAGCAGCACCCTGTGCCGAGCCGCTTGTAGATCTGCTATTTTTCAATAGCTAAACTATAAAATAATTAGGCCCCTCCACCTTGGGCCCTAGTAACTCAGTCCCACTTTCTCCCCTTGTGACGCCCCGGCTTGACTTGAGTAAAACATTGGAGTACTTTTTCCATCACTGCAGATTACATAGGCCTACTAGAAAACATGAAAATATGGAAAAAGGACAAAGAACTCCCATAGTGTACCTATACAATGCTTTGCCTCCTCACTAATGTTAATGATAAAATAGCACAATTATTTCTACTCAGACTGTGTTTCATATAGGAGCGCTGTGGCAGTTCAACAATCGTCTATGTATATCTATCAGTGAACTGTACAGCCATGAAACTCTGTACAGCCATGAAACTCTACCCTTTCCTATGCATCCCACATCTAATAAATACTTCAATCAACCAGTCAGTCCACAGCAGTCCACAACACATGGCATGTGAGCCATATGGGGCAGTTCTGCATACTAACCAGCAGAGGGCAGAGTTGAGCCTGCTATAAACAAGGTGTTACATTGAAAATTGGTACCCTGTCAATTTCTGAGACTCCAGGGGTCCTTGTATTGGCAGTTCTGACAAATCCATGCCTTACAATAGTGAGAGGATCCTCTGTGTGACCTCCATGGGGTACTTTGGTTTGTTGCAATTTGGACACATCCTTGCCATACACAAGTGAGAGGATTTCTGTGACTGCAGGGGGTCGTTGTTTTTGGACATTTTGACAAATAAACGCCTTACAGTGGTTCTCACACTGTGGGGTTGGGACCCACAGCGAGTCCACACATGATTTCTATACATTGTTTTCTCACTTAACAGTAAGCAAACCACATAGCCCACTGTAAGTGTATACAGGGCATCTGCACATTTCTAAAGAGACAATTTAAGGACCTTTAAGACTTTAATACCTCTAAAATGGTTTGAGAACCACATGCTTTACACCAGCGGTTCTCAACCTGTGGGTCGGGACCCCCAGGGGGGTCCCCAAATTATTTAGGTGCGTCCCCAGATGATGAACTTGATGTAAAACATTGTTTTCTCACTCAAAAGTAACAAACCAACATAAAGTTTAAGTGTATAGAAGGTATATGCACATTTCTAAGGTGACAATTTAAGGACTTTTTAATACTTCTAAAATGACAAATTAATCATTGGCCAAATTGTCAAATATTAGAGGCAGAAATTGTGAAAACAGCCAATCTACACGCTCACAACACGCGTTGTGAGCATGTAGATCTGCATGTAGCAAGTAGATCTGCATGTAGATCTGCTATTTTCACAATAAAACCGTCATACAAAATGTAACTCCCTCAACTCTTATGGCCCTATCAGAGTACAATCTGCGGTGATAAGCCATCACCGCGGTGTAGTTTTTCTGGCTATCACCTAGGCTTTGTTATACATTTTTAGGTGATAGCTACAATACTACCCCGTGTTGAGGGTGATAGCTCTTCACCTTGTACTATGATAGGGGCTTTAGTGCTCTTCAGGGTGAGGGGTCCCCAGTTAAAATATGAGTATTTTGAGGGTCCCAGCCTGAAAAGGTTGAGAAGAACGAGTCACCTGAAAACTAGTCTCTCACATAGCCAACATTTCACAACCTTGAAAGCTGCTCGTATTTATTTGACACACAGAATGTAATCAGAATATTTAGTAGAGACTCTTAGTAAGGGTTATTGAAACATTCGTTTGTTGTTTGTTTGTTTGCTTTGATAAAAAAAATTGAAATAAAACATTCGCACGCACGCACGCACTAGCGGCAGGAACCATAAAGTATTTATGACAATATTTATTAAGGTAAGAAAATCAAATGTAAAAGTTTTGGGGAAATGAATGGAATCTCCTATGGAGAACATATTGCTTTTGTTACCAGAACAGCGCAACTAGTGGCCAATCATAGGAACTTTTAGTTCTGTGTTTGCTTCATTTTAATAATAATTATAATAATAGTTACCTAGCTCCCGCGAGGGAAATTCAGTATTTGCAGCCCAACCCAGCTGCTTCGCAGCCCACAAGGAGCGCGTGAGCAATTAGGGGTTAAGAGTCTTGCTCAGGGACACACATCGACATTGCTATCCTGGCCGGGAATCGAACCAGGGACAACCAGGGGAACAGGTTCCCCAGGCAGGCTCCCTAGCTTTAAATCCGGACAACTGGCCCCCTGGTACCAATGTGTGACCCCACCTTCACATTCCCACGAATCCACTTGCGGTCCTGATAAGAAACCTATAAGCACGATTTACACATTGCCCTACAACGGTGCAGCACCCCCCAAGACAGCCATGCAATCGACAATCTCAACGAACACTCTGTACGACGTCGCATAAATTAAGCAAATCTGAGCAAATGGCAGAGAAAGAGGGGAAGTATGTGAGTCGCGCGATTCGATAAGTCACTGGTTTCCATGGTGGTCGGGTCAACGGGTTAATTGGATGTTGGCAAATGGATGGATGTTACACCATGCAGCAGCACGGGAACAAGCTGCTGAGAGAGAAGCACAGTGGCGTCAGTTCAGCAAAAGCTAGGGTATGGCAAAGATGGGAGTCCTCATGGAAAAGAGGCATTACATTTTGTATAACACGGTGCTATTGTGAAAATAGCCGATCTACATGCTCACAACGCCTCACGCTGCGAGGCGTTGTGAGCATGTAGATCGGCTATTTTCACAATGTCTGTTTTTTTGTTTTTTTGTTTAAAAAAAAATTACACAGGTTTCTACGGTTTCTTGGGCTGCATATGGCAGCCTGGAACGGTTGTTCAAGAGCAGTTAAACTTGGAATGTTAGTAAACGTGCCACAATTAAACAATAATGCATTGCACCTGTGCAGCTGACCTGCGGACCTGGGAATATACCATTCTGTCAAGATGGGGAGAATAGCCTACACGTCTGGAGAATATAATCATACAAACACCTTGTTAAAGTGCCCATTTTGTTAAATTTTTGCATTTGTAGTTATTTTACTGTAATTTAACAACATAATAACCAGCACGGATAGACAAAGAGACATTCATGGATTTATATTTAAAATTAACTTTTATTTCCCCCCTGCACCCAGGGTATGGCAGCTGCATACCTCTGCCATACCCAATTGACGGCCCCTGGAGAAGCAGCGTGTCAGGGGTTCTGCATTGATCCTCTACCCCCCCCTGGCCTTAACAGACACACCTGGGTACTCTGGGTGACAGGTGGGTAGTCAATAGAATATATTTATATACGACTGACAAAGTAGGTTAAACAAGTCGATGCAGCAGGGTTGTCATTGAACACTTTTGATTGATTTGCTGCCAGCGTGTTCCGTCTCAGAAGCAGCGGTGTGAAACTTCGACGACAACTCCACGCTGTTCAGCTTTTTGTCTTCTTCTTTTTACCGGTGAAAATAACACGACGTTATGCAACAACAACAACGTACAGAGGAGTGAGGAGGAGTCTCGGCTCTCTTGTTGGGATGGGACGATAAGCGATATTATCGTTAATCGTGATAAAACAACACGATAATCGTATCGTGGAGATTTAATTTATCAGGATACCGTCCTCCGTCATGCACTGGGATCAATTCACCTTTTATTTGCCGAGCTGCATATCCGGTACCATTTTAAACCCTCTATTGGTAAAACGTACTTATAATATAAGTACTTCATCCAGTCTTTTTTTCCCACTCTCTACCAAATCTCTTTGCCGATCTACAAGCTCACAACGCGTTGCTTTGCGAAGCGCTGTGAGCTTGTAGATCGGCGAGTTTTTGGCAAATGTTCCAATCCCAGGATAATGGATGTTGGAGATATTTTGATTATCGCGATAATATGGTAAATCGCGATTTCTTTGCTCACAATAATCGTGATATGAAATTTTCATATCGTCCCATCACCCTACTCTCTTGTTGCGTCTGTAATGCATCCGTGATGGACATGACTCTCCAGCACAAATACTTCACCTATCCATTGTAATCAAAATGTCCTCAAAATGTCCTCATCTATATTCCAAATAAACAATTCTGATGTGAATCTGGAAATAGCGGCTAACTCTAGGCTACTATTGGGAAGTAGCAGAGAAGTAGCAGAATCTTCTGCCCATTACGACCCCCCCTTCCAAAACAAATCAAGTCAACTCCTCAGGGAATGCCAGAGTGATGAGTGAACAGATAGATAACTGGAATCATGCTTTCAGACAAATCAATTAACATAAAACTGTATGTTGATAATTAAAAAAAGGTATAGTTATAATTTCCCGTCTGCCTAATGGCAGTGGTGCGTGTGCAAATGTTCAGGGCAATAAGAGTTCATGTTTTGTGGCATTTTGTGCAAAATTGGCCCCTCCCGCAAACTTAGGGGAGGTTAAGTAGGCTATTGTTTAAAGCATGTACAATACTTTGAATTTGAATAATAAGCCCCTTTTCCACTAGCAGGGCCGAAAAAGAACTAGAGCAGAACTTTCAGAACCAAGAACTATCAAGAAACCATGAAGTCCCGGGACCAAGTTCTGCTTACGTTTCCATTATAACCAGACCCAAACGGGAAGGTAAAAAATAAAACATAAAAAAAAGAGGCAGGTACTCTTTTCATGCGACAAACAAATAGAATGACAACAGACCAGCAGAAGAGACTCGCTTTAAAACTATTGAATTTAGTTATCATCATGGTCACGCAAATATTTGTTTTAATAATGCTCTATGCTTTGGTGAATGCAGCCCGCACTGTTCAAAGCCAGTGGAGACGGGCAGAATATGAACGGAATATGCTAAGCTTAAGAGCGAGAAGAATTGAAAACCATAAACGAACTTGATTAAACGGCAAGAAAGTGACGTTCCTCCTCCAGGCAGTCTCTTCTGTGTCCTCAGCTCCACCAATCAAGAGCAGCAGTGCTGCTGGCCCCGCCCATGTGGGTTCCCACAGAACTCAGGTTTAGTACTACCTCAAGAGCAGGACCGAAAGAAGGTTCCCAGAACCTCGTGTGAAACCCCGGCACTGCGCAGAACCAGAACAAAAAGGAAATAGGTTCAGGTTCAGGGTTCTGGTTCCACCTCGTAGCATAGGCGGCTCACAGGGAGGCATTGGGGGGCAATGCCCACCCAGATTATACTTTGTGCCTCCCCAGTCCACATTGGCCAGTAGTACCCTACCCCCCCATTATTTTAAGATGTTTTACAGGTGTTAATAATATATCGTCGTTGTCGGGTGGAAACCTCGTATCTCCAAGTTTCAAATGTGTATATTCTTTCGCAAAGTAAAGCTCTGCTTCATCATACAAGGCTGTCGCACAAAAGTAGTGAAAACAGCCGATCTGTGCTTGCAGATCGGCTGTTTTCACTATATTAGTTCAATTTTAAAATGATAAATACAAAAAATCGACATATAAGGTTTCCACCTGACAGTGACGATATGTTCTTTGTGATTATTAGGCTATAAATATACATTTTCAAATTAATTAATAGTTTAATGAAAATGCAATAATAAAAGGTAGCCTACACTGGCATGCACCTGTGTTGTTGTGCATGCAGCACAGGAAATTCAAATATTTTCAGTGAGAAAACAGCACAAATTGGCTTGCTATATATAGGGGTGTGTTGAAAAACATGTGTTGGAACATTGAAGGCCCCCCATCTGATTATTCCCTGGAGCCGCCACTGCCTTGTAGTGGAAAAGGGGCTTTACATAAGCTAAAGTCCTCCTGTACTTGAACTCAAGTACAAGTTTGACAGAGCCATTTTCATTGCAGTTGAGTAATACTTCTTGACCAGAAGACTCAACGTTGACTTAAGTACCAAGGCTTCTGGGGTTGAGTACTGTGTCCACCGACCACTGGAGCCGGGTGGAAATTCTACAGCAATATATTCCCCTCAGAGCTTCCCTAGAGCGCAATATGAAAATCACTCTGCCTGTCCGTCTCTCTCTGTAGCGCATGGCTCTTCCGAACATTACCATTTCATATGCATTATGGCGTTTCCTGCAAGCTCAGCTCAAAACAAATCCTCTGCTATTTGGCTTTCTGCTGACAGTGTCGGGGGGGGGGGGGGGGGGGGGGGGGGGATTGTGTTGGCACCTGTAGGATCTGAGAGATATAGAGTGCATGTGTCCCGGAGAGACACCTCCATTTACTGTATACGTTAGCGTAGCGAAGCCTGCAGCCACACAATGCATCTCTATAACACCTCCCTTCAAATGCTTTTCAAAGTGCCTATAATATCATACATGGGCAACTGGAGGCCTGGGGGCCACAGGCGGCCCCCACCTTCTCTAGAACGGGTACACATCATTGTGTATCATTATTTTATGCTTTAACTATTGAAAAATAGCAGATATACAAGCTCACAGCGCGGCACCGATAAAATCCGATAAAATCCTAACCGATACGGTTAGGATTTTATTTTTTTTGAAAGTGGAATATCCCTTTAAGTAGGAAGGTATCTTTGCCGCCACACCGCAGTGTCCGTACTCTGGGGAGAGGTGTTCCATCTCCCATCCACCATCACAGGCTCATTATCCTATGTGTTAGCTTCAATGGAGTCTAATCGACCGAACGTGTAACCTTTTACCTCAGTCTGTCTCGCTACGCTTTCAACTTGATTCTCCTTCGTGAATGAAACGGAGGGTCAGTGGCTAATGCATAATCAAACTAGACGCCCTTGAAATGATATGAAAAAAAAGAAAAGTTGAGAATCACTGTGCTTAAAGGCTTAAAAGTTAAATAATAATCCAATGCCCCCAAATCAGAGTCCTCTCTGTGTGAGAAGGCAGGGGTGTCGCACCAATTCTGGGCCCTGGGCTCAAGGATTCAACTGGGTTAGGTTTGTGCTTTAAGATATACAAGCTCACAGCGCTGCGAGCTTGTGAATCTGCTATTTTTGTCTTTGATTCTTTTTTTTTTTTTTTTTTACTATGTTTCTATGTCAGTGGTGCTCAAGCGTTTTCATGTGAAGGCCTCCCAAAATTAATATGTATTTGGCCATGGACCCCATCTCAAAATATTTAGTTCCAGGGACCACCCCCCCCCCCCCCCCCCCCCCCCCCCGTTCACTTAAAAAATACATACGTTCAAAGATTTGCACACATTTTCACGACTTTTCAAAAATGCTATTTTTTCAATAACTATAATATAAAATAATTTAGGCCCCCTCCACCTTGTGCCCTAGTAACTCAGTCCCACTTTTCCCCCCCCCCCCCTTGTGTGACGCCCCTGTGAGAAGGGGAGGGAGGGTCGAGGCTGCGGGGGCCTCAGCCCAAACTAAGTGCTGCGACCGTGGCCAGGACTCCAGCCAGTTGGATGAGGCTCCGGAAAGCTAGCCAGAGGCTGCTGGCACCAGCAGCGGCCTGCACCCTACATACTCTCCACATATGTCCACACACACACGCACGCACACATACGCACATACACATGCGTGCGTGCGCATGAGTGCTGGTGCGTTTGTATTACTTTTCTAGTGAGGACGTAAAAATTTCAGCGCAGCGATTTCATGATGCAATATTCACAATTCGTTGTGAGTTTTTGTTGTATCAAAGCCCAAAAATTGCAAATCTACAAGCTTTCAACAGTCTCCAGTGCATGACACAGACGTGCAACTGAGTATCACACGCGCAAGCACGCACATGAAACACGTAGGTAGGCACACACTGTCCTCCTCTGGCAATTATAGACAGAATGGGCTCACTGCATTGTGTCTGACTGTGACCGTTGGCATGGGCTTGAGCATACATATGGCCATAATATATGGGAATGCTGTGCGTGTGCGTGTGTGCGTGAGTCACTAAAGTGAATGAAATATTTCTACACTAGTCAGAACTCCATGTTGTAAAGTTGTGAAGCCCATAAGCTGTAACACTGTAATATTGTAAAACATTATTTTAGGTTTCATTCATGTTGCTTATTTTTTACGATGCTGGGCGATAACATTTTATACATTTCAGAATTGTGATGCGTTGTGAGCTTATAGATTGGCTATTATATTTATTTTTTAGTATGCAGTTAATACAATTGTCACATAATGTAGTGGAATAATGAGTACAACATTTCCCTCAGAGATATAACAAAGTAGAAATATAAAGTTAGTGAAAAACGGAAATGCTCAAGTAAAGTGCCTCAAAATCGTACAAAAGTACAGTACCTGATGACATGTACCGGTACATTGTTATACTTTACACCCTTACCTCACAGACACCCGTCGCCCCCCTCTTAGTGGTTCTAGAGACTGAAATGCTTGAACTGAGATAGCCATCTTGTCACATTAACATAAATCTCATTTAGCTGCAGGACTACATGACTATAAATCTCCTGAACATGGCAGTGTTTAGCTCTAGGAGCTCTG
>NC_137811.1:67205545-67238052 GCF_963921795.1 Nannobrachium achirus | reverse complement strand
TGATTCTTCTATACATTGTTTTCTCACTTAACAGTAATCAAACCAACATAGCCTACAGGGCATCTGCACATTTCTAAAGAGACAATTTAAGGACCTTTAAGACTTTAATACCTCTAAAATGGTTTGAGAACCACGTGCTTTACACCAGCGGTTCTCAACCTCTGGGTCGGGACCCCCAGGGGGGGTCCCCAAATTATTTTGGGGGGTCCCCAGATGATGAACATAATGTGCAACATTGTTTTCTCACTCAAAAGTATTGAAGGCTTTTGATTGATTGAAGGCTTTATTAGAAGTTTGCATAGGAAAATGTACAGATTCATGACGGTACAGTTCACTGGTACAAGGTCTACTAAAAGGAGATCCATGAAAAGACTAAGCTTATTTCAACAGGAAACCATTAAAGTATCTCATATAACATTGAATGACAGACAAATAGAACACAGTACTATGCAGTAGATATGTAAAGAAAAAAAGAAAACAGTAGGTCTATACAATCAGTAAGTACAGTATATACAATATATACAAGGAAGGGGCAGGTAACAGTAAGTCTAAACAATCAGTATGTACAGTATATACAAGGAAGGGGCA
Source organism: Nannobrachium achirus (assembly GCF_963921795.1). Classification (NCBI taxonomy): domain Eukaryota; kingdom Metazoa; phylum Chordata; class Actinopteri; order Myctophiformes; family Myctophidae; genus Nannobrachium; species Nannobrachium achirus. Next base: position 67,237,464 of record NC_137811.1, on the reverse strand, counting down.
GGGAGGGTAGGGTTGGGCTAGGTTTTTACCAGTTGTGAACGGCTGCTGCCTGTAAGTGGTTTTTTAGGGCAATTTTAAAGGATGCTAGTGATCCACACTCCTTTATGGCCTTCGGTAAGGCATTCCACATTTTTGTGGTGTAGCAGAAGAACGAGTTCGACCCTTTCTTTGAGTTGACTCTGGGTTGAACGTGATCTGTGGCACTGCCTCTGGTGTTGTAATTATGGACATCCTTAACGTTTATAAAGTATTTTGACAGGTACTTGGGTATCATAGTGGTGTAGTGTATCTTGTACACCAGGCCCATTGCAAGTTGCTGTACTCTGTCATCTACTCTGAGCCACCCCACTCTTAACTGGTGAGTAGCGGTGAGGTGAGTCTGATTGGGAAGGTTAAGCAGGACCCTAATTAGTTTATTTTGGGCTGTTTGGAGTTTAGTTTTTAGGGCTTGTGGGGCGTCACGATACCATACGTGGACTCCATAGTCAAAGAGGGGCTGGATTATTGCACCAGCTATGGTCTTCAGTGTGTTGAAGTTTACCATTGGGGCGATCCTCTGTAGGAAACGAGTTCGTTGGTTGATTTTTTGTATTACTTTTGAAGTCATCTTTTCGCTGGAAAGATTAGCTTCAAGGATACATCCTAAGTAGGAGATTTCGTTTTTTCGTGTTATGACCTTGTCACCCACTTTGATTGTGAAGTTCTCTACCTTTTTGAGGTTATGATTTGATCCAAAGAGGATGGACTCGGTTTTGCCCAGGTGAATTGATAATTTGTTGTCGTTAAGCCATGTGCAGATCTTACTCAGTTCAGAGTTAAGTGTCTTTTCAACCTGCAAGTGGTCCTTGCCCGAGACTAGGAGAGCCGAGTCATCCGCGAACAGGAACAGGTTGCAGTCGCAAGCAGATGCCATGTCGTTCACGTATATTAGGAACAACAGAGGTCCCAGTATGCTACCTTGGGGAACTCCACAGCTTACTGGGAGGGGGGGGGACAGGGTACCGTTAATCTCCACCACCTGTTCCCTCCCCACCAGGTAAGATTGCATCCAGCTCACTGCTGCGCTGTCAAGACCGATGGCTTTTAGTTTCTCAATCAGAATAGCATGATCCACGGTGTCAAATGCCTTCTGGAGGTCCATCATGACCATGCCACTATACTTGCCCTGATCCGCTTCGCGTTTGATTTGGTCAGTCAAATAGAGAAGGCATGTGTCAGTGGAATGGGATTTTCTGAATCCAGATTGGAACTCGTAAATCAGATTATTCTCATCGAGATATCTTGCAATCTGTTCGTAGACTATTTTCTCCATGACTTTGGATATGGAGCTAAGAATGGAAACGGGGCGGTAGTTTCCAGGGTCTAGTTTGCTACCTTTTTTATGCAGGGGGGTTACTTTTGCTAGTTTGAAGTCCTGGGGGACATGACCCTGTTCGATGGAAAGGTTAATTATGTGGGTAATGATTGGAGCAATGGTGGCGGCTGAATCTCTGAGAAATCTAGCTGGGATTTTATCAAGGCCAGTGGCCTTGTGTTGAGGTAGGGCGCTCAATTTTTTAAACACTTCATCAGTTGTCACTGTGGAAAGTTTAAAGCTGTCTTTACTGACGCCCAGTTTTTTGTAGAATGTATTAACAAATTCTTCACCATACCGCCCAGATGGGGCGACCAGTCTTTTGACCAGTGAACGGGCTGTGGTGGTAAAGGTTTTGTTAAAATGGGTAGCCACTTCACCTTTGTCAGAAATGAGAGCGGCGTCCGTTTTGATGTTTATGTTGTGGCATATGGTTTTTGATTTTAAGCCTAATTGGTTGTTAAGCAACTTCCATAGGTCTCGTGGGTTGTTTTTGTATTCATCGATTTTGTCGTCGATGTAGTTTTTTTTGGCGGATCTAACTAGGGCGGTTGTCTGGTAAAGAAACCAAAGAAACCAACATAAAGTTTAAGTGTATAGAGGGTATCTGCACATTTCTAAGGTGACAATTTAAAGGTGATACACCATGCATTTAAAAAGTATTTATGTCATATTGTTTATGTCCCAAAAACGTTTTTCAAAAGGTTTGAGGCTAAATTACCACTCCTGAATAGAGAGCCACTCTCATTTTTGAATGGCTCTCAGAGCATTTCAGCTGCAGTACCACCTTTGGCCTGAACTGCGCCACCCCCACCAAAATCCTTTTGAAAAAAATATTTTTTTTGAAAAAAAAATTTTTTTGAAAAAAAATTTTTTTTGAAAAAAAATATTTTTTTGATTATTATTTTTTTTGTGATGACGTCACAATCGGCAGATGACGTCACAATCGGCAGCAAATCTGAACAGCCTGTTTTGAGAACCCGTGGGATACTTTTAACCTTCGCCTTCCCAAAACCAGAGAAAGACACATCGGTCAGAAATGGGACTTTGTGAGGATAGAAGGTGCTAGTGGGACCCCAAAAAAAGGGTTTAAAATAGGAAAAGTGAAATTTCATGGTGTATCACCTTTAAGGACTTTGTAATACCTCTAAAATGACAAATTAAACATTGGCCAAACTGTCAAATATTAGAGGCAGAAATTGTGAAAATAGCCAATCTACATGCTCACAACACGCGTTGTGAGCATGTATCTGCATGTAGAGCAAGTAGATCTGCATGTAGATCTGCTATTTTCACAAAAGAACCGTTATACAAAATGTAACTCCTCAACTCTCATGGCCCTATCATAGTACAGTCTGCGGTGATAAGCCATCACCACAGTGTAGTTTTCTAGCTATCACCTAGGCTTTTTAATACATTTTTAGGTGATAGCTAGAAAACTACACCGCGGTGAGGTGATAGCTCTTCACCTTGTACTATGATAGAGGCTTTAGTGCTCATCAGGGTGGGGGGTCCCGAGTTAAAAGTATCTTGAGGGTCCCAGCCTGAAAAGGTGGAGAAGAACGAGTCACCTGAAAACTAGTCTCTCATACATAGCCAACATTTCACAACCTTGACAGAGCTCGTATCTATTTGCTATGACACACAGAATGTATTCAGCATACTTAGTAGAGACTCTTAGTAAGGGTTATTGAAACATTAGTTTGTTTGTTTGTTTGCTTTGATAAAAAAATTGAAATAAAACATTCGCACGCACGCACACACGCACGCACGCACTAGCGGCAGGAACCATAAAGTATTTGTGACAATATTTATTAAGGTAAGTAAATCAAATGTAAAAGTTTTGGGGAAATGAATGGAATCTCCTATGGAGAACATGTTGCTTTTGGTACCAGAACAGTGCAACTAGCGGCCAATCATATATGAACTTTTAGTTCTGTGTTTGCTTCATTTTAATAATAATAATAATAATAATAATAGTTACCTAGCTCCCGCGAGGGAAATTCAGTATTTGCAGCCCAACCAAGCTGCTTCGCAGCGCGTGAGCAATTAGGGGTTAAGAGTCTTGCTCAGGGACACACATCGACATTGCTATCCTGGCCGGGAATCGAACCAGGGACAACCAGGGGAACTGGTTCCCCAGGCAGGCTCCCTAGCTTTAAATCCGGACAACTGGCCCCCTGGTACCAATGTGTGACCCCACATTCACATTCCCACGAATCCACTTGCGGTCCTGATAGGAAACTATAAGCACGATTTACACAATGCCCTACAACGGTGCAGCACGCCCCCAAGACAGCCATGCAATCGACAATCGCAACGAACACTCTGTACGACGTCGCATAAATTAAGCAAATCTGAGCAAATGGCAGAGAAAGAGGGGAAGTATGTGAGTCGCGCGATTCGATAAGTCACTGGTTTCCATGGTGGTCGGGTCAACGGGTTAATTGGATGTTGGCAAATGGATGGATGTTACACCATGCAGCAGCACGGGAACAAGCTGCTGAGAGAGAAGCACAGTGGCGTCAGTTCAGCAAAAGCTAGGGTATGGCAAAGATGGGAGTCCTCATGTAAAAGAGGCATTACATTTTGTACAACACGGTGCTATTGTGAAAATAGCAGATCTACATGCTCACAACGCCTCGCGCTGCGAGGCGTTTAGATCGACTACCTGTATTTTCACAATGTTTTTTTCACAATGTTTTTTGTTTTTTTCTTTTTTTTACACAGGTTTCTACGGTTTCTTGGGCTGCATATGGCAGCCTGGAACGGTTGTTCAAGTGCAGTTAAACTTGGAATATAAACGTTCCACAATTAACAATAATGCATTGCACCTGTGCAGCTGACCTGCGGAACCTGGAAATATACCATTCTGTCAAGATGGGGAGAATAGCCTACAAGTCAGAATATATCATATAAACACCTTGTTAAAGTGACCATTTTGTAAAATGTTGCATTTGTAATGCATTTTACTGTAATTTAACAACATAATAACCAGCACAGATAGATTAACTTTTATTCTCCCCCCTGGACCCAGGGTATGGCAGCTGCATACCCCTGCCATACCCAATTGACGCCCCTGGAGAAGCAGCGTGTCAGGGGTTCTGCATTGATCCTCTACTCCCCGCTGGCCTTAACAGACACACCTGGGTACTCTGGGTGACAGGTGGATAGTCAATAGAATATATTTATATACCACTGACAAAGTAGGTTAAACAAGTCGATGCAGCAGGGTTGTCATTGAACACTTTTGATTGATTTGCTGCCAGCGTGTTCCGTCTCAGAAGCAGCGGCGTGAAACTTCCACGACAACTCCACGCTGTTCAGCTTTTTGTCTTATTCTTTTTACCGGTGAAAATAACACGACGCTATGCAGCAACAACAACATACCGAGGAGTGAGGAGGAGTCTCCTCTCTCTTGTTGCGTCTGTAATGCGTCCGTGATGGACATGAGTCCCTCCAGCAAAATACCTCGCCTATCCATTGTAATCAAAACTCGATTTCCTCAAAATAAACTAGACCCTCCAGAAAAATGCGGGCAAAAATCCTTGATCATTCGGACTAAAATCATTGATTATGCGGGCAAAAATCCTTGATTTTGAAAATATGTGACCCCCGCATAATCTGTATCTGCGGCATTTGGCTGATTATGCGATCGCATAAACGTAATTTTCTGGAGAGTCTAATAAACAATTCTGACATGGAAATAGCGGCTATAACTCTAGGAACTTCTAAGAACCCATGACTGGGACCAAGTTCTGCTTACATTTCCATTATAACCAGACCCAAACGGGAAGGTAAAAAATAAAAAAGAGGCAGGTACTCTTATCATGCGACAAACAAACAGAATGACAACAGACCAGCAGAAGAGACTCGTTTTAAAACTATTGAATTTAGTTATCATCACGGTCACGCAAATATTTGTTTTAATAATGCTTTATGCTTTGGTGAATGCACTGTTCAAAGCCGGTGGAGACAGGCAGAATATGAACGGAATATGCTAAGCTTAAGAGCGAGAAGAATTGAAAACCATAAACGAACTTGATTAAACGGCAAGAAAGAGACGTTTCTCCTCCAGTCAGTCTCTTCGGTGTCCTCAGCTCCATAGACATAAAAAGGTAGACGCCTCCTTCGGCTCTGGGCCGTGCGTCTTCACCCGTCTTGGAGGATAGGCAATTTGTACAAAACTGTATGGCTGCTAGCGTGGAGTCAGCATTGAAGTCCCGGAAAACATGCGCTGCGATTGGCCAGTAGTCACTTTGAGTGGCAGTGGCTTTTGGCACTTCCGTACTTCTGCCTATCCAGTTTGACAGGTCTCTCCAATGAAATGGAGGTATCTAGCTTTTTATATCTGTGCTCAGCTCCACCAATCAAGAGCAGCAGTGCTGCTGGCCCCGCCCATGTGGGTTCCCACAGAACTCAGGTTTAGTAGCCTACTACCTCAAGAGCAGGACCGAAAAAAGGTTCCCAGAACCTCGTGTGAAACCCCGGCACTGCGCAAAACCAGAACAAAAAGGAAATAGGTTCAGGTTCAGGTTCTGGTTCCACCTCGTAGCATAGGCGGCTCCACAGGGGGGGGGGGGGCAATGCCCACCCAGATTATACTTTTGTGCCTCCCCAGTCCACATTGGACAGTAGTACCCTACCCCCCCCATTATTTTAAGATGTTTTTGCAGGTGTTAATAATATATCGTCGTTGTCGGGTGGAAACCTCGTATCTCCAAGTTTCAAATGTGTATATTCTTTCGCAAAGTAAAGCTCTGCTTCATCATACAAGGCTGTCGCACAAAGGTAGTGAAAATAGCCGATCTGCAAGCACACAACGCCTCGCAGTGCGAGGCGTTGTGTGCTTGCAGATCGGCTGTTTTCACTAGTTTAGTTCATTTTTAAAATGATAAATACAAAAAATCGAAAAAAGCGACGATATGTTCTTTGTGATTATTATAAATATACATTTTCAAATTAATTAATAGTTTAATGAAAATGCAATAATAAAAGGTAGCCTACACTGGCATGCACCTGTGTTGTTGTGCATGCAGCACAGGAAATTCAAATATTTTCAGGGAGAAAACTTAGACAATAGACATTAGTTTGGCTCAAAACACAGCACAAATTGGCTTGCTATATATAGGGGTGTGTTGAAAAATAAAGTGGCCCCTTTGGAACATTGAAGGCCCCCCTGCTGATAATTCCCTGGAGCCGCCACTGCCTCGTAGTGGAGAAGGGGCTTTACATAAGCTAAAGTCCTCCTGTACTTGAACTCAAGTACAAGTTTGACAGAGCCATTTTCATTGCAGCTGAGTAATGCTTCTTGACCAGAAGACTCAACATTGACTTAAGTACCAAGGCTTCTGGGGTTGAGTACTGTGTCCATCGACCACTGGAGCCGGGTGGAAATTCTACAGCAATATATTCCCATATTCCCCCAGAGCTTCCCCTAGAGCGCAATATGAAAATCACTCTGCCTGTCCGTCTCTCTCTGTAGCGCATGGCTCTTCCGAACATTACCATTTCATATGCATTATGGCATTTCCTGCAAGCTCAGCTCAAAACAAATCCTCCTGCTATTTGGCTTTCTGCTGACAGTGTCGGGGGGGAGGTGGGGGGGGGGATTGTGTTGGCACCTGTAGGATCTGAGAGATATACAGTGCATGTGTCCCAGAGAGACACCTCCATTTACTGTATACGTTAGCGTAGCGAAGCCTGCAGCCACACAATGCATCTCTATAACCACCTCCCTTCAAATGCTTTTCAAAGTGCCTATAATATCATACATATAGGCAACTGGAGGCCTGGGGGCCAGAGGCGGCCCCCACCTTCTCTAGAACGGGTACACATCATTGTGTATCATTATTTTATGCTTTAACTATTGAAAAATAGCAGATATACAAGCTCACAGCGCGGCACCGATAAAATCCTAACCGATACGGTTAGGATTTTAGTTTTGTGACAGAAAAAAAATGACGTCCATTTTAAAATTAAAAGTTCCAAACATGGACACGTTCGGGCTTCCGGGGCTCTTTTGGGCTCTTCAAAATAAAGTGTAAGTGAATGGTGGCACTCTACAGCCAAATAATTACCAAAATAATGGCACCGATGATCAAATATCTATATACTTAATCAAGCAAATTAAAATCTCTTCAGGGTGTTCACAAAAGCCTGATTAGACAATAAAATTACCAAAATTTTTGAAAGTGGAATATCCCTTTAAGCAGGAAGGTATCTTTGCCGCCGCCACCACCACCAGTGTCCGTACTCTGGGGGAGAGGGTGTTCCATCTCCCATCCACCATCACAGGCTCATTATCCTATGTGTTAGCTTCAATGGAGTCTAATCGACCGAACGTGTAACCTTTTTACCTCAGTCTGTCTCGCTGCGCTTTCAACTTGATCTCTCCTTCGTGAAACGGAGGGTCAGTGGCCTAATACATATCAAAGTAGACGTCCTTGAAATGAATAATGAAAAAAGAAAAGTTGAGAATCACTGTGCTTAAAGGCTTAAAAGTTAAATAATAATCCAATGCCCCCAAATCAGCGTCCTCTCTGTGTGAGAAGACAGGGGTGTCGCACCAAATTCTGGGCCCTGGGCTCAAGGATTCACTGGGTTATTTTATGCTTTAACTATTGAAAAATAGCAGATATACAAGCTCACAGCTTGTGAATCTGCTATTTTTTTTTTGTTTAACCTATGTTTCTATGTCAGTGGTGCTCAAACTTTTTCATGTGAAGGACTCCCAAAATGATAGGTATTTGGCCACGGACCCCCATCTCAAAATATTTAGTTTCGGGGACCCCCTCCAGAAGCAACATTTGAGTTACAAATGTTCACTTAAAAAATACATACGTTCAAAGATTTGCACACATTTTCACAACCTTTCAAAAATAGATCTACAAGCTCCGTAAGCTTGTATATCTGCTATTTTTCAATAACTATAGTATAAAATAATTAAGGCCCCCTCCACCTTGTGCCCTAGTAACTCAGTCCCACTACCCCCCCCCCTTGTGTGACGCCCCTGTGAGAAGGGAGGGAGGGGCGGGGCTGCGGGGGCCTCAGCCCAAACTAAGTGCTGCGACCGTGGCCAGGACTCCAGCCAGTTGGATGAGGGCTCCGGAAACCTAGCCAGAGGCTGCTGGCACCAGCAGCGGCCTGCACCCTACATACTCTCCACCATATGTCCACACACACACGCACGCACACATACGCACATACACATGCGTGCGTGCTCATGAGTGCTGGTGCGTTTGTATTACTTTTCCAGTGAGGACGTAAAAATGTCAGCGCAGCGATTTCAGGATGCAATCTTCACAATTTGTTGTGAATTTTTGTTTTGTTATCAAAGCCAAAAGAATTGCAAATCTACAAGCTCTCAACAGTCTCCAGTGCATGACACAGACGTGCAACTGAGTATCACACACGCAAGCACGCACGTGAAACACATAGGCAGGCACACATTGTCCTCCACTAGCAATTCTAGACAGAATGGGCTCACTGCATTGTGTCTGACTGTGACCGTTGGCATGGGCTTGAGCATACATATGGCCATAATATATGGGAATGCTGTGCGTGTGTGTGTGTGTGTGTGTGTGTGTGTGTGTGCGTGTGTGTGTGTGTGTGTGTGTGTGTGTGTGTGTGTGTGTGTGTGTGTGTGTGTGTGTGTGTGCGCGCGTGCGTATGTGTGTGCGTGTGTGTGTGTGTGTGTGTGTGTGTGTGTGTGCCTGTGCGTGTGCATGAGTCACTAAAGTGAATGAAAAATGTCTACACTAGTGAGAACTCCATGTTGTAAAGTTGTGAAGCCCATAAAGCTGTAACACTGTAATATTGTAAAACATTATTTTAGGTTTCATTCATGTTGCTTATTTTTTACGATGCTGGGCGATAACATTTTATACATTTCAGAATTGTGATGCGTTGTGAGCTTATAGATTGGCTATTATATTTATTTTTTAGTATGCAGTTAATACAATTGTCACATAATGTAGTGGAATAATGAGTACAACATTTCCCTCAGAGATATAACAAAGTAGAAATATAAAGTTAGTGAAAAACGGAAATGCTCAAGTAAAGTGCCTCAAAATCGTACAAAAGTACAGTACCTGATGACATGTACCGGTACATTGTTATACTTTACACCCTTACCTCACAGACACCCGTCGCCCCCCTTTTAGTGGTTCTAGAGACTGAAATGCTTGAACTGAGATAGCCATCTTGTCACATTAACATAAATCTCATTTAGCTGCAGGACTACATGACTATAAATCTCCTGAACATGGCAGTGTTTAGCTCTAGGAGCTCTGGGTAGGCTGGTCCGCTGCAACGCCGGGATTATTCTGCCCTCCAAAGCTGATGTTCCTACTGGAGCTTGCAGAAGTGTTAGAGCAGTCTGTGGGTGATTAGTGTACGTGGGACCCCAAGGCATTCTCGGTCTCTTTCAATCAACTCCCCTTGACACTTGAATTCTTCTCTCCGACACTCATGGACTTATTTCTCACACAAACAGAATTTGCAAATGACATCAACACACAGTCACGCTGTCAATCGATCAATACGTCCTCCTGGAACAGCATATTTTGAGATGGGGGTCCGCGGGCCAAATACATGTAATTCGGGCGGTCCTCCTTGACATGAAAAGGTTTGAGAACCACTGATTTAGAAGAAGGATTTAGACGTGACACGGATTTGCGTTCCAGGTCTAACTCCCTTTGACACTTCTTCTCTGACACACTTGGACTCATTTCTCACACAAACAGAATTTGCAAATTATAGCAACACGGTCACGTTGTCAGTCAATACATCATCCATGTGTATGACGTGCGTGCACTCACATTTTCCGGATCACCGGGGTCTATATTGATTGATTGATTGATTGATTGATTGATTGAATACTGTATGAGACGGAGATGTGAACAGCATCAAAGTACAGTCAGACAAATGAGCTAAAAGGATAACCAAAAAGTCCTAGGGACCTGTTTCCATCGTGGTCCTACAGTATGTGTATTCAATGTATTCACCGAAATACAATATCAAGCAACAAACATAAAACACTATATGTACAAAGAGCAAGGGGGAAAAAGAAAATAACTGTAGGCAGTGAATGCCATCGCGAGTTACAAGCTGAGGAAGGCCTACTGGGCCGAAGCGTCCACTTGTTTGCTGCTGCTGGGGGAAACCTTCAATAAACATGAAGAATTTGTTCTGAAGTGAGTGCTGGTGTCCTTGTTCTAAGTTCATTGTTTGTCCGAACTGTGCACCAAAGACGAGTATATTGTTGAACTACTCTTTGACGAGTGCTCCTCTTTTCTTTTCTGAAGTGAATGCCATCACGCTTCTATGGGAGTTAGTGATGGCCTCCTGCGAGATGGTTGCCTGGCGTTGCCAGCCTCTATCACACACTTTGGGAAGAGAGTCTGGGATTTCAGGAAGAGTTTCATTTCTGGGGTTTGCCCCAAACCACGTGCCCCAAGCCTACAGAAACCACGTGCCCCAAGCATACAACCCTGATTGGCCAACCCTTGAAGCTGGTTGAGGAAATAGAATCTCAATGGATCGGTGCCGGACCGTACTACAACACCACTACCGCCAGGGGGTGTTGTTGTGTTCGGTCTGGTTTATTAACCAGGCAAGCGAGATGGATTGTCATCTTTCAAGAGTCTTTCAGGAGTCTTTCAGAGTCCGAACCAGTCGGCGAGCCCTCCTCGGGTGGGCTCGGCTTTCTGACGCCGCTTCTCGTCCTCCACGAACCTCTCCTGCAGGGCCTCCACTGAGCTCTCCTCCTCCGGTACTGCTGCCTTCTCCGGGAAGATGTGCGGGAAGCTGAACGTCTGCCCCCGGCCCAGCTGGACGTAGGCCACCTTGTAATCCGGCCACTTCACCCTCTGGTTCAGGTGGTTGCGCCTCTTGTTGCTGCCAAACTGGATGCGCGTCCGGACCGCGCCCACGGGAACCTCGTAGATCCTCTCCAGGTAGTTCCTCACGTCGCACTTGGTCATGTCCATGGGGACGCGGAGCTGGGCCGTGTCCGGAGGCTGCTCCTTCCCCGGCCGCACCAGCGTCAGGAACCAGTCTGGTCGGAAGATCCTCAGCTGGGGGTCTCCCAGCTGGTACACTGGGTATATTAGTCTTCTGCAACTTCTCGCAGTCATATCTAGAGAGTGAAGTCAGTTGTTGTGACCATACGTGTAAAACTGTGCTTGTCCTTTTCAAGGACTAGCTGTCAGCGGCTCTCCATGTACGTGCATTCGACGGGGGGCGTTATGTGCATTTGACTCCATATTATGTGGTTACTCAAGAGGTTGGAGTGAGCATCTTCATGCACTCCATATTTGGACATAATAGTCAACCCTGAACTCCATATGGATTCTTTAAATGGTTTGTTTGAGTCTGATGTCATGACGAAGCGGTTTGTTTGTCATGCTGTCACAGTCAGCATGACACACGCCATATTTGGGTATAGCTGCAGTGGGAAATCTATGGTCATGTCTGAGTCATAGAGAACTCCATATATGGTTATATCTGAGTCATAGTGACAAGGGCCCCCAAGGAACATGGTGGTCTATCAACCGACCGGAGGACCCATTAGGCAGTTTTAATATTTATATGTATTTAGTGTTATGGTCAGTGATAAAACATTGACAGACTTTGTGTGAACCTGCTCATCTGTAAATTGTTAAACCAAATTACATCAATACCTTGACTAGTACAACTGATATTGAATAGAAAGCAATGTTCATTTGTCATTATGCTGTTTTATTTTGAACATATTGGCATGGGAACTGGACTTTTGATGTCCATTTCTCTAAGCAAAATGTTGTAGTCAGGGGAAGGGGTATACGTATACTCGGCTTCAGTAATCAGTATAAGGTGGTACTGCAGCCAAAAAGGTTTGAGAACCACTGGGGCATCAAACACTACAGGATTTTATCTACATGTAGATTCTCTGGCTTATAGTAAGGGGATTTTATAAGATATTTGACCAATCTGCGAAGTAAATCGTTACCAAGAAATTTCTTCACCAATGTGTTTCTAAAGGTGTGTAATAATATGTACTAAAAGGTTGAAATTCAACTCCCGGTCGAAACCTCATAAAAAACTGACATGTGCAGGGGTCAAACTAGGGCTTTTTCATGATGCTGAATCCATTACAAGCATTTGTTTTGCACGAAAAACATTCCTTGGGCTAAAATCGGACCCACAAAACGATGGTTTAGTGACGAATCATCACTTTTCACCGTTTTGTGGGGGCCATTTGTAGCCCTTGGAATGTTTTTCGTGCAAAACAAATACTTGCAATGGATTCAGCATCATGAAAAAGCCCTAGTTTGACCCCTCACATGTTACTTAAAGCAGATTTTTTTTTGTATTTTTTTCCTGTATAGTAAACACAAACACGAATATTTTTTTTTTATGAGGTTTCCCCCGGGAGTTGAATTTCAACCTTTTAGTACATATTATTACACACCTTTAGAAACACATTGGTGAAGACATTACTTGGTAACGATTTACTTTGCAGATTTTCTTATGTTCCCCTTACTATTCCTCCAGTTCATCACATTGCGTCATTTTCTCTCACGTGACCACACGAGGAAGCAGCAGCAGTACAGTAGCTGACTATTAGATGTACACACAACAAATGGAGCCGCGCAGCTGGTCAAACTTGCAGTGGTGACGAGTGGCTGTGATGTGTCCGAGAAGACACGTTTTGCCACATATCAATGAGCCTCAGGTTGTGGGTTGAAATGTGGGTGACGGGGCACCCTGGGGTGCCGTGACGGCAGTCCAGGGGTGCCGCAAGATCATTTGATAATATTTAGAATTTATTTGGACACTTGAAAAAATATTAGTCTCATTTTAAACTTGAAGTACATAGTTATTTTCTGTCAGTTCTAACCAAAATGTCTATTATCTCAACGTTTTCCTCGCAACATAATCACTAAAATATCATTACTGTCTGTCGCACAAAACTAGTGAAAACAGACGATCTACAATCGCGAGGCGTTGTGTGCTTGTAGATCTGCTGTTTTCAATAGTTTAGTACATTTTATAGATAGTTTACATCTTGTAGATCCGCTGTTTTCACTAGTTTAGTACATTTTATAGATGATAAATACAAAATGAACGGTTTTGGACATACAAGGTTTCCACACGACAACGACGATATGCTATAAGGTGCTGGGAGTTAAAATTATAATGTAGAGTGCCTCGGATTAAAACAATATTCATGGTGTGCCCTGAGACAAAGAAGTTTGGGAACCCCTGGTATAGCCATCCAGCTAAATATCAAACATTCGAAAACTATGGGGGCAAACCACGATTGTCCTGTGAGCAAATTTGAGGGTCAAGGAGTGGATGTTTCAGAGATCTGCGACGCAAGCTGCTACCACTGGTCTCTGTTGCTCAGTGCCACACCAAGTTAATTAACAGTCAGTCCTGTGTCCCTACTCAGAACATCTGGAAATGCGAGTGGTCTAGTTCCCCTTGATGGGCAGAGTAGTCTCCACAGAAGAATATCCGACTAGAGGATAACTAGAGGATAAGCTTGACGGATAATCTGATCTAAAAGGCCCCAAATCACCCCGATTATCTTGTAGTGTGAACCCGGCTTAACCACTTCAACCCCTGCAGCCATATTCTGGGGGGAAACATTCGCCCCAAAAGATCTACAAGCTTGTATCGGCTATTTTTGTTGGTGAAGACAGAAAAAAAGAAAAGAAAAAAACATTGCTCAAAGTACACAGGGTTTAAAGGAGTAGTTCACCCCAAAAATGACCTTTTTTCTATTGATTACTCATGCCATGGAGACTTGAGTTCAATAATACTTTTAGTTTTTTGTCGCATTCCTAAGACAATAATTAAATTTGAAAAAGAAGGGAAAAAAGTACCCTGAAGGTTTCCCCAGCCACAGCCATTCATTTGGGTCCCCAACCAGGGCCATGGTTGGGGACCTGGGTTCCGCATCCGGAAATCAATGGGGGTAAATTTACTTATCACATTTTGGTCTTAGGAATGCGACAAATACAAAAACATATCATTGAACTCAAGTCTCCATGGCATGAGTAATCAATAGAAAAAAAGTAATTCTGGGGGCGAACAACTTCTTTAATTAAAGAAAGTGAGTAGGCTACTCTTTCCACCACTGACTGTTGTAGTCAGGGACCCACTGGCTCAAAAGCTCAAGGAATAGGGTTGAACCTGTGATGTCTTGCCGTACCTTTTATTTCTGTTTCATCTATTAGTTTGGTCATTAAGGTCCACAGAATTAGTCCTTTAACTTAAAGTGTTAGTTCACCTATTTTTTACATAAAGCTGTGTGAAATACTTGCTATTAAAACAGTGGTTAAAAATGTATTAATTGATTACCAGAGTTCTGTGGTCAGAGTTCTGGTCAGTTTCTAATGAATATTAAGTAGTTCCAATGGGGTGGGGGCCATTTGGCGTGGCCCCCAATCATTGAAAATAGATTAATCCACAAAACTAGCGTCATTTGTATTGTTGGCCTATTTCTACCATATAGAGCGAGGTTTCGTTCTGATCAGCTGATTGCAAAGCACCTTTTTTGGGGGAAATACGTTGCAGCGGCGTAGTGATACTGGACACAAAAAATAGTACCATGTGACAGAGGGGTCAACGTTGAACGAAAGTTGGTCTATTTGGTAGAAATAGGTCAACAATACAAATGACGCTAGTTTTGTGGATTCATCTATTTTTAATGATTGGGCCATGAGCCCCTGCCAAATCACCGGAACTACTTTATATTCATCTAAAACTGACCAGAACTCTGACCACGGGACTCTGGTAGCGCAGGAGAGGGGAGTTTAGCCTTGGTCAGGAGGAGGAGATGGGCAGTGATTTGGCCACCACTGCCGACCCGGCCATCAGGAGGGTGTTGTGGTTTGCGGGTCGAAACACCTTACGATCGATGGTTACCACCTGAAGACATCAAATTTTCCTGGCCAAGGCTACATTCACCAAACGTGAATGGAGGAGAAGCATCGGTAGATGTAATTATAATCATAGAACTCTGGGCAACCAGTGACTTCCAGGAAAGTCTGGATGGAAACCGAGGAAGATTGGTGACGCTGGAGAGACAGATGACCACCAGGAAGAGCCTGGCGTGGGTGTATGAGGTTAGCAACCTCATGCACAGCACTCGCGAGAGGGCACCAACTCAAGCTAAAGACATTTATACAGATACCCTCAGAGTCTCCCGAGAGGGGGGGAGTATGTGAGACTCAACAATACAAACACAACCGTAACAGCCCTTAACTAATCACAGCTAACGAGATGGCTCACCTAAACAACATCAGCTGGGGAGAAATTGGAAGTAAAGTTTCACTGCGAGAACATCTGCAGGAACACAAAAGGTAAAAATACATCAAGCCAGGACCAAGTGTGGAGAAGAGGGGTCACAGGTGCAGCGCACAACTTGGTTGGTGAGTTGGTGAGACGAAGGAGAACTCCAGGCAGGAATAATCCCACAGTACTGGAGAACTCTACGCACCTGTGTCACCTCAAGACCTCAGGAGGGACCCACCCAATACCTCCCCAGAGAAGCCACTTGTTGGGAAAAAACTAATAGCGCAGGAGAGGGGAGTTTAGCCTTGGTCAGGAGGAGGAGATGGGCAGTGATTTGGCCACCACTGCCGACCCGGCCATCAGGAGGGTGTTGTGGTTTGCGGGTCGAAACACCTTACGATCGATGGTTACCACCTGAAGACATCAAATTTTCCTGGCCAAGGCTACATTCACCAAACGTGAATGGAGGAGAGGCATCGGTAGATGTAATTATAATCGTAACCACTATTTTAATGGCAAGTATTTCACTTATGTCAAAAATAGGTGAACTAACACTTTAAGTGCTTAAGAGGAATCCTGAAGTCAGGACACGTGGATGTCATCTGCATGGCCCTGTGTGGAGCTGAACGCTGCCATGAACACCCTGCAGCTGGATGTGTGGCATGTGGCCCGGGCCCTGGTCTCTGTGGCTGCCACTAACCACAGGGACGGGGGACTGCCACAGCGGAATGCCACCGTGCAATGCTTTAAACTCTCCATCATGTCCCTGTAATAACACGGCTCCCAAGCTGCAACTGCTGGCATCTGCGCTAATGACAGTTGTTGTTCGCTTGGAATCGCAACAGCGTGCCAGTGTGCCAAGGGGCAGACGCCATCATGGCGTTAAACCTTGCCAATAGTCCAATACACACTCACTCACTCTCTCTCGTGCTGGCCAGTGGTGGGATGCAACATCGTGGAAGAGGTCAGGGAAGGGGGGGGGAGAGATAATAATCTATCTATAAATGCGAGAAATCTCTGTGAGTATGTCTGTATGTAATCCGCGTATCTCGAGAACCGTTCGTCCCACCGGCTTCAGATTCGGCATGCGTGTTCCCCGCCGCGGCGCGGAGTGCAGTGCCGGGACTCGACCCGATCCGCCGTGCGGTTTTCCCGAACCGGCGCGAAACGTTCGGAATCTCCTTATGCGGAGCTGATTGTTGGCTGTTCCGGAGGAAATCGGCGCAAGCGCTGACTCATTGTGACATCACTTCATAAAAGGCTCTGACATCACGTACGCCACATGAGTCAACAAAAAATGCTATGGTTACGTATTGAATGTCATCAGAGTGACATGTTTTGATGTTCCTATGGGCATAAATGGACACAGGCAAACATTATGGTCAAAACAGGTATAATGGGGTTTGCATTAAAGGGTAGGGCATTCACAGAGATCTCCATATACTGTATGGGCATAAAATGGACGCCCGTATGTGGAGCTGATGTCTGACATCAGCTCCACATCTGTGTCTGCAGAGATCTCCATATATAATAAATAATAATCTTTATATCTTTATTGTCCCCGAATGGAAAGTTGTCTTCACAGTCTGTTCAAACAAAGAAACAACACATAACCATATAACAACACAAAGATATCACAAAGACAGATCATCAGTACCCCACTATACACAGAAAAACCCTCTTAGAGATGGGGGCGATTGTTTAGCAGATTGTTAAGTGCAGCAATGGCTGAGGGGACAAAAATCCTGCTAAACCGAACCACGTGCCACTTCAAGGTTCTGTATCTTCGCCCTGATGGCAATAGGTTGAAGTAGCGATGCAGTGGATGGTCAGTGTCATTTGTTATTGAGAGCGCTAAGCGTGTAATGGCCTTATTGTTCATATCAGCAAGTGTGGGTGTGGGAAGTCCGATGATCTTGGAAGCAATGGTAATACTGTAAAGTTTGTTTCTGTTTGGCATGGACAGTATAGTAAAGGAACATGCTGAGCAATACAACAGAACAGGTTGAATAATGCTTTTGTATAGTAATAACAGAAGATGCGGGGGCAACAGATAGTGATCTTAATTTACGGATTACATGAAGTGATATAGGATGTTCCACCAGGGCTCTAAACTTGGTACGCTTCTATTTTCCCCCCACCACACAAAATCTCTGCGCAGATCCAATATATCGTGTCTTGTGCCATTTTCGCCAAATGTTGGTCTCATTAAGCTAGGGAATTAAGCTAGGGTTTGTAATAGAGACACTCAAGTGTAGAGAGACACTCAAGGCAAAGCCTCTTTCAGTGAGTCTGGGCAAAACCTTTTCAGGGATCAGGGCCCACTCGAAAATCTCAACAGCGCCCACCCACGTATGTG
The DNA here is from genome assembly GCF_963921795.1 of Nannobrachium achirus. Classification (NCBI taxonomy): domain Eukaryota; kingdom Metazoa; phylum Chordata; class Actinopteri; order Myctophiformes; family Myctophidae; genus Nannobrachium; species Nannobrachium achirus. The sequence goes on along the minus strand of NC_137811.1, from coordinate 67,219,462 downwards.
CATTTGCAGAGCACGTTTCTTTTAATCATCAAACGATTGTGTTCCCACTGTTCTAAAGCTTTATTTTTTTTTCTTTCTTTCTTTCTTTCTTTCTTTCTTTCTTTCTTTCTTTCTTTCTTTCTGTCTTTCTTTCTTTCTTTCTTTCTTTCTTTCTTTCTTTATATCAATGTTATATTATCAATAAAATGGTGCCCCCAGCCCAGAGGTTAAGAATCACCGCTGTAAGGTGTTATGGAAATCAGCAGCTTCCAGCTACTCTCATCCAGGGGGGTCTGCCAGCATCCAGGGGTCTGGCAGAATCCACAGGAGGCGTCAAAGGGTGGAGAACACTTGTCCACAACACAATGTCCTCCAAAGTTGGCAGCGTGTGCCTGTCTCGCTTCACCTTCCTGCTCAAACATTTGTGGTCATTGTTTTGTTTTTGTTTTTTTTGCTACAGGAACTGTTAGGGCACCTGTCCCGACCAACAGGTTGAGAACCACTGCTCTAGTATGCCCAGGGTCAGAATAATTACACTTCAATAAGGCATAGTGGTAAGGTGCCTGCCCGCCACCGCACCGCAGGGGTTGGGGGTTCAAATCCACCGTGGTGTTTGTGACTTTGTCCCGTGTCTACTTTATATACAAACACAATTGGCGTTCAGGGGGGAAGCACGGGTGCGTAGGGTGGTATTCCTCACCGCACATACTCCTAAGGGCTGGGGGTGGCAGTAGTGGGGGGATATCTTAAAAAGTTCTGGAATAAATTCCTTTCCAAAAAATGTCTTCACCAATGTGTTTGTAAAGGTGCACTAGTAACACATCTCACAAAGACTGAAATTAAGTTTCCCTATTTTGCAAGCATTTGTTTTGCAAGAAAAACATTCCTTGGTGTAAAGGCGGCTCCCACAAAACTGTGAAAAGTGATGACTCATCACTAAACCATAGTTTTGTGGGGTAATTTTTTGCCCAAGGAATGTTTTTTTTTTTTTTTTTTGTGCAAAACAAATGCTTGCAATGGAATCATGAAAACCCCTAGTTTGACCCTCACATGCAACTTAAAGCATATTTATTTTGGTGTGTTTTATCCCCCAACTTTCAGCAGCTGTCAAGGATTCTCCTAGGGAAACTGAATTTCAGTCTTTGTGAGATGTGTTACTAGACACCTTTACAAACACATTGGTGAAGACATTATTTGGTAAGGAATTTGTTCCAGGATATGACACTATTTCTGAAGATATCCCCCGACTACAGGGAGTGTTGGGTGAGAGGAGCAGGAAACAACAGCAGCAATGACAACACATTGCTGGGGAGGAATTAATCGGCATAACGACTAAATTGGGGAGAAAAGGGTGTAAAAAGCAGGGGCGTCAATTGGGTATGGCAGGGGTATGCAGCTGCCATACGCTGGGGCCTGGGTCCAGGGCGGAAAATAAAAGTTACTTTTAAATATAAATCCATCAATGTCTTTTTGTCTATCTGTGCTGGTTATTATGTTGTTAAATTACAGTAAAATAACTACAAATGCAAAATTTAACAAAATGTTCACTTTATTACGACCGAAGGTCGCATTTACCCTGGAAAACCTTGTCGCTTGAGTGACCTTCTGTAATCTTTCCGTACAGGAAGTGATGTCAGTGTGATGTCAGCGAGTTGTGACATCACTTCCTGTACGGGGTGGCTACACAAGACTAAGAAAGACAAAAAAAAGAGAAGGATACACAAGACTAAGAAAGACAAAAAAAGAGAAGAATAGGAGGAGGAGGATAAAGATACCAAAAGGAGAGAGAAGAAAGGGTGGATGAGGTACAATGTGCAGTCGGAAGTCTCAGAAAAGAAAATGTAACAAGGAGGTGGCAACGGGGCGGCCAGATAAAGTTATTAGGCCAGTATCCGACTTTAAGTCGACGCACAGGATTCCAGAAGTGTAGCGCTTATTCGCTCTTGTATCAAACCGGTACTCGAAACGTTCTTAGAATTTAACATATTTTCTAAAGTAAATATGGGGGCGGCTGTGTTAATAACGTTTCGTTGTCAAGCTCAACGTTGGGCATTTGGACCTATACATGGAGAAATGGAGCAAACCTGTTTGGCCTAAACATGGAGATGTGGAGAACACTATATATGGAGATAGTCCAGTCCATCATGTCATATGGGACTACCGTCATAGACAGTAGCCATTGTTAGCCCGGAGTCAATGGCTGTCTGTCTGTCTGACTGTCTGTACAGGAAGTGATGTCACATGACATACTTTTTATGCCCATATATGAGTCATTCTGTACCACATCTCCATGTTTAGGCAAACTCCACACAGAAAGGCCCTATCGCCAACCCCAACTAGGGTGTGGACGATAGGGCCTTTATGTGTGGAGTTTGCATGTTCTCCCCGTATCTCCTAGGGTTGATACCCTCACAAAAACATGAACAAACTCCCCCCAGAATGACAACAACTAGAAACGTCAGAGAAACGCTGTGGTTGGCCAGATGGTCAAGAATTGGCACGGCCTCGCCCTTTAGGGCGAGGTCGCATGTCACCCTGAGGTCGCATGTCACCCTCAGGTGTCTTACTAGTTATATTCTCCACACTTGTATTCTCCCCATCTTGACAAAATGGTGTATTCCCAGGTTCCGCAGGTCAGCTGCACAGGTGCAATGCATTATTGTTCATTGTGGCACGTTTACTAACATGGTAAGTTTAGCCGCACTTGAAAAACCATTCCAGGCTGCCATATTCAGCCCAAGAAACCATGGAAACCTGTGTAAAAAACTTTTTTTTCTGACATTGTGAAAATAGCCGATCTGCATGCTCACAACACCTCGCAGCGCAGGGCGTTGTGAGCATGTAGATCTGCTATTTTCACAATAGAACCGTGTTATCCAAAATGTAATGCCTATTTTCCATGAGGACTCCCATCTTTGCCATACCCTAGCTTTTGCTGAACTGACGCCACTGCGCTTGTTCAGGACACACTTTCATCAATGGGTACCAATTTAACGTCACATGACTATGCGTCATGTGTTGCATAATAGTCTTGCAAGCCAGACTGTTGCCATTTTCAAATGCATCCAGAATTGGTTTTGATGTCTATTCCTGTGTTGTTGTGCTTGCAGCAAGGGAAATTCACATCGTTTCAGTGAGAAAACTTGTTATGAACATTACAAGTTTGGCTCAAAACGTCACAAAAAGCGGCTTGCTATATCAGGGGTTTGTTGAAAAATAAAGGCCCCCCTGCTGATTATTCCTTGGAGCCGCCACTGAGACACACTGACACGGAATCGCAATCAAAGCTTCCAAACTTCTGTCTTTTTAACTTTTAACTCGACTGCGCACGGACTGCACTTCTCTACAGGGACTGCATGGTGCTGAGCTGGTGACAGATGGGTTTGGCCCAGTTGTGACCAAAGGTGGGCATGGTGGCAGTCCATTAAATGCAGCGTGGGACATTATGTCTGCCAATGTGCACACATCTCTCCTACATTCCACAGTGGATCCATTTAGGCCAGCAGATGCCCAACCGGTGTGCCGGGGGCCCTGAGGATACTAAAACAGGGCCCCCAAAACAACTATAATTGTATAAATAATATAACAAAAGTATTGAAAGAAATCGGTGGTCGTGCTTGCATAACGTCTTCAGACTATAATTTGAGTCTAGGATGTACAGGGTATGCTACACACACACACACACACACACACACACACACACACACACACACACACACACACACACACACACACACACACGTTTTTTTCAATACAAACTCGGGAAACTCGGGGTTTGCACCAGACAGGTTAAGTGGTCAGATGGGTGGGGCGCTAACAGGTTCAAAATGTTCTAAACCATACATTGATAATAGTTGCATATTGTATAGCCTATTTTATTCACGTCTCTTTCTGTTGTAACCTATTATGGTGCAATAGCTATTTCTCAAAAGGCATATTGAGAAATTGTGCCCACCCAAAATGAACGACATTTTGGCTACACCACTTGTGTATAATAATACTCACAGACAGGGTTTGAGCATTCAGATTTCGTCCCCTCGTATCTACTTTGGTTGCTGTTGGTTTTTAATGTCCCCTCAGGGATCACTAATGTATTTCTAAACTATTCTAACGATGTAATAACAAGGACAATGAGTGATGCTTATAACTTGTAAACTGTTGTACAACAGTGGCGTCCACCCAAAATGGCAGAGAAGTTCACAAGCCGTTGCGTATATGGGGCGCTTGTAGATCTGCCATTTTTTGGTGAGTGACGCTATAATACAGGCACATGCACACATCAAAGGGGGCTTGAGCCCCTGCCCCTTTACCTGTCTGCAAAAAGTGCCCTCTCCAGACCATGAATGCAGTTTTCAATATGGTGAAAGAAATGCAAATGCTCTCTTTCCATGCCATACCCGAAGGCAGCATTCAAGAGAATAGCCTTGTCCAAACGCTCCTGAACTTGAATGCGGCATCTTATGTTGAAAGAATTGCCCTCTCTGTGTAGAAATCCATGGTGTTACGCCACATCTCCAGACTGGCACTAAGCACTGATTATGCTTAGTTCAGTGTGGTATCAGGCACCGAAAATAGCCGACCTCGAAGCTCACTTCCTATTTTCGTCGGCTATTTTCGATATTTCCACCAAAAGGCCCTTTTAGAAATTTCAGCCCCTGCATCTCTAACATTCTCTGCACGTCCCTGCTATCATATATACTGTAACAAGGGCTTCAGGCTTCCGAGTCTGAGTGTTCACTCCTGACACATATATCAGATCTGAATGTAGTTTCAAACCACTTGGAATGTGGCTCAATATAGGCTCTATGCACAGCAGCCATATGGGAAAGAAATTGGGCCTCTACCTTCATGGGTGTTACCAATAGTAATTAGCCAGCTCCTTTATAACTGAATCAAAAATTCTTTATAATAATCATAATAAGAGTCAACAATCAGCCAAAATGTCTGTAAAATATAGTAGCAATCTCTCTTGACCTTTTAAACAAAACGTTTTCAAAAGACTGCCGACAAAACCAGAGTAATATGTAACCAGGCTATTTCTTTTTAATTTTTTTTTTCACAAAGTAATATGTTATAATATTACTATTTTGGCAGAGTAATCCCTTACACTACTCGTTATTGGGTAAAAGTAATAATATTACAGTAATATGTTACTAGTAACTAGCAGTGGTGTAAAGTAACTAAAGTACTTTACTTAACTCATCTAGTGCCATTCCCGAGATGTCTCGCGAAATGTACTCGAGTATCTGTAGTGCCATTCACGGGATATCTCGGGAAAAGTAATATATTACTGTAACGGCGAGTACATTACCGAGAAGAATGGCCAGGTGATTTCGCATCATCACGGCTCCACGAGCACAAAATAGTCCCATCCATAACATTGAGGTGGACGGGGGATCTCATCTTTAATGTCCATTATCTCAAAACTACACTTTAGAAGCTAGGATGGAGGCAGATGCTCGCTTATGTTACACAGTTATAAAAGCTCCCGGTCGGCCATTACACAACTCCACGTACTGTACTTAAGTACAGTTCTGAGGTATTTGTACTTTACTTGAGTATTTCCAGTTTTCAGTACTTTTAATTCTACTCCACTACATCTCAAATCCAAATATTGTACTTTTACTCCACTACATTTATTTGAAAACATTAGTTACTAGTTACTTTCTAGATATAAATGATAATATAAAAAAAAACATACACTAACCACTTTAGCCCTATGTTATACCTAGGCTGTTTGAAAATAGCCGATCTAAAGCTTGCGATGCGACGCGTTGTGAGCTTGTAGATCTGCTATTTTCAAACATCTTGTACTTTTACTTTTGGTAATTGAAGCACATGTTGATGCCGACACTTTCATACTTTTACTCAAGTACATTCTGAATTCTGGACATTTACTTGTAACAAAGTATTTCTACATTGCAGTATTGATACTTTTACAATGTGAGTACTTTTTCCACCACTGGTAAGTAGTTACTCCCCAGCTTATTTCTCTCTCAAAACCTGCATGGCCCCAGGCCAGTAGCAGCGGCCATTTCATCATTGTTTGCAGATATTCCAATAAGCATTGTGAGGGTGATGTGTGGCTCTCTGTGGTCCCTGTGAACTCAGTGTTGTGCTTGCTGCTCACGCACAACATATAATTGGATGGTGATTGCGGAACCCTCCCCTCCCCCCTCCCAGGCTGTGGATCGAGGCTTTTCAATAAATGGCTGCCGGCTGTTATTACGGTTGTTAATGGTATTGTTATTGTGACTATTGTTGTTGCTGCAGTATCGTTGTGAGTCTCTCTCTCTCTCTCTCTCTCTCTCTCTCTCTCTCTCTCTCTCTCTCTCTCTCTCTCTCTCTCTCTCTCTCTCTCTCTCTCTCTCTCTCAACCCAAATGGTCAAAACAGATGGCCTAGTTGGCTTTCTGTTTGAAGGGGGAGTTTTTTCTTTCTTCCCATCGGCAAGATCCGCTTGCCCTGTAAAAGACTATCTTGAACTACAGTATACTCTACCCGTATAAAGTGCCTTACATAAAGCTACACAGTATATAGGCCTACAGTATATGTTGGTTGTCCAAAATAGTTCAATTTTTATTCATATTTTAACTCATTTACTGCCCAAGCCTGAGTTATTCCCGATGTCTTTGCGTGCCAGGCCCAAAGTTTCCTGAGCTATTAATCTATTAGATTTGATAAAAAAACAATCCAAATCGCTAATCCGGGGTTACTACTCTAAGTAACCTATAGAGACAGTGCTTCCGTTCTGGGTCCGGAACCGGAACCGGATATGCATCTTTTGGGGGGGCGGGACAACATGTTATTCTAGGGTGACCATATTCTGAAAACCTAAAAAAGAGGACACTCTACCCGACGCATATATATATATATATATTCTTTTTTTCCCCAAAAAATCACTCTATTACGCAAGCTATTCCTAAGTAAATATATATATATATATATATATATATATATATATATATATATATAAAGAGAGAGAGAGAGAGAGAGAGAGAGAGAGAGAGAGAGAGAGAGAGATCCACTGATTTAAAGTATGCCTTTTGACTGCTGTGTGAACGTTCAGCGTTGTAAGTGAATAAAAGAGAGGTAGCCCATTCTTCAAACCGCCGTATCTTCTGCTTTACAAGGTTGTACAAAAGATTCTGTCAATTTAGTTGGCAGAAGAGCTCTCACCTCGCACAGACTGTCTTGTAGGCTACTTTGCAGTGTTGATATGGGCTTGAAGCAGAAGAACTTTTATTTGTAATGGACACAGAAGTACGCTCTGCTTCTCATTGTTGGTAACCAAGACGGAAACACTGGCACTTTTCGAGCATTTCATCAGTGAAACAGCATTAATTGTGTTTGCAGTGCGTTGGTTTGGCTCGGACAGGCCGGACAGCCCCCTAAAAGAGGACATGTCCGGGTAAAAGAGGACGTATGGTCACCCTACGTTATTCTGTTGCCACTTTCTGCTGTTTACTTCCTTGTCACACAGCACTGTGCTACCAAGCTAGCATGGATTAACATGGGGTCTTTTGTAATCACCAACGGACCACTGTGTGCACGAAGATCACGCACAATCCGTGCACCATTGTGCACGATGGCCACGCACGTGCCCACGTTAAAAGGTAAGAGAATCGCGGCATATAATGCGAAAATCTAGTCAAAATTCCGGGGCAGTCATTACAAAAACAAGGTAGATAACTTCTGCAAAAACACTCTCCATTCTCCATAAAAATAATGATGTATGTATAAAGCTCTGTAAATTGATCTTAAACCCAGGATAAACACATGAAAGCATATCACAAAGCACTTGTGATCAACCTTGTTAGCGTGGGCAACCAGCGCTACTCTTCCCACAGCACTCGGTTGCACGCACGTGTCAAATCAACCGGCTTCATCGGGTTAGATTCATATCAATTTATTGTTTTCCCCCATTGACTTGAATGGGGAAAATTCAAAAGGTAAGACGGAATTCATTTGCAAGCAGTGACGGCTCCAGAAAATTATGACTGGGGGGGGCTATGGGGGAGCCGACTTTTTTAGAGCAGGGGCGAATTAATTTTGGCAACAAATAATAATGGAGGAGCAATCGTTCACTTAATGATACAAGCGTGAAAATTGGCACACATCATCTTTGGAGGCTACTCTTCGATTTAAGAAACCGGGCCACTTGAAAACCAAAGATGGTGGCCCCCAAAATCCAAGATGTCCGTCCGAAAACGTGTTTTTTCCTTTATAACTCCAAATGCATTGATTTTAAGACCCATAAATGTATTAAAGTTGAATATAAAGTTGGCAATTGCGGATATTCTGGTACCAAGTACATGTCTGTATCTATTTCAGTTCTTGAGATACAGCATATAGGTGCACCTGAGTCTGTAAAGGTACCTGTATGCTGTATCTCATGAACTGTAATAGATACAGATATATACTTGGTACCAAAATATCCGCAATGCCCAACTTTATATTCAACTTTAATACATTTATGGGTCTTAAAATAAATGCATTTGGAGTTATAAAGGAAAACCCAAGTTTTAGGACGGACATCTTGGATTTCGGGGCCACCATCTTGGATTTTCAAGTGGCCCGGTTTCTTAAATCGAAGAGTGGCCTCCAAAGATGATGTGTACCAATTTTCACGCTTGTATCACCAAGTGAACGGTTCTCCAAAATACTGCTGTTAGCCACTCTACTAGGGGGGCTGAGCAGGGGCTAAGCCTCCACCAGAGGGGGCTAGAGCGCCCCCTAGCCCCCCCCTGGCGCCGTCACTGTTAATTGCAAGTGTGACTCGAGTCACAGCAACCAAACCTCTTTCTAGTGTCCAATGTGGTCCTGCAACATGAATACAAAATAATACAGGCCAATACACATACATAGCACCAATACATGATACACAGCATGCCAGGGACGTGCAGAGAATGTTAGAGAGGCAGGGGCTGACATGTCTAAAAGGGCCTGGAAATATCGAAAATAGCAGACCTCCAAGCTCACAACGCGTCGCACTGCGACACTGAACTAAGCATAATCAAGTCAATACTGGAGATGTGGCGTAACGGCATGTTTTTCTACACAGAGAGGGCAATTCTTTCAACATAAGATGCTGCATTCAAGTTCAGGAGAGTTTGGACAAGGCAATTCTCCTGAATGCAGCCTTCAGGTATGGCATGGAAAGAGGTCATTTGCATTTCTTTCACCATATAGTGAAAAATGCATTCATGGTCTGGAAAGGCCACTTTTTACAGACGGGTAAAAGGGCACGTGCCTGCATAGCACACAGCATTCGTATAGCACTAGAGGGTCGCGGCCCTTCGGGCCGCTCACATCTAGTTAAAAAAAAAAAAAAAAAAAAAAAACGTTAAAAAAAAAAAATTGGGGGGGGGGGGGGGGGGGGGGGGGAACTATTGTGGCGGAACTATTGTGCCGCAGCGCACGTTTCCGGTCGGACATATTTGACCGGCGGACTATTTTATACAGAGGCAAAATATGAGGGTAATAACGAATACAACTGTATACAGAGGTTTGGAAACGACATCTTGCAAAGGTGACATGGGTGTTTGAATTTTTAAGCTATATTTAGTACATATGTAGTACATCTTGGCCAAGTGGTTTGGTATTTAAGTTAGCGATACATGACCCGGAAGTAGATCACTTACTCTTTTGTAATATAAAGATAGTGTGGGATGCTGTGTGGAGGTGAGCTTGTGGGTCTGTGTGCTGCAGGCTACAATGTGTAGGGTAGGCCACAGAGTGCAAAGCCTTAGCCTACACACACACACACACACACACACACACACACACACACACACACACACACACACACACACACACACACACACACACACACACACACACACACACACACACACACACACACACACACACACACACACACACACACACACACACACACACACACACACACACACACGCTGTGTTTGTTGCACTGAGTCAGAGCAGTGGTAGATAGTGGCCTGCCTCGGGAGGAGGCATCTCCACTGTGTGTGTGTGTGTGTGTGTGTGTGTGTGTGTGTGTGTGTGTGTGTGTGTGTGTGTGTGTGTGTGTGTGTGTGTGTGCGTGTGCGTGCGTGTGTTAGTTAAGGACATAAGTTCATTATGTTTCATCATCTGTCGAAATGTACAGTATAAACACTCTTGTTTCAACTGCCATTAACTGTACAATTATGAGAATTATGCCTTTTCAGATGACAGCTAATAATAGACCAGATGTTGTTGATAAGGACAGAGAAGTGAACATTTTGGAAGTGGTTGTACATTCTGTGGGGCCGATTTTAGCTCAAGGAAAGTCTTTTGTGTAAAACAAATGCTTGCAATGGATTCAGAATCATGACAAACCCCTAGTTAGACCCCTCACAAGCTACTTAAAGCAGATTTTTCTCTGGGTATTGTCCTCCTGTATAGAAAGTCAATGGGAGCCCAACTTAATTTGGCCGCTGTGGCGACCCCGAAGGTCGCCGACTCGGGCGCCCTAGCTAAATCATTAGAGCATGCCCTGGGCTACATCTGTTCAAGATCTGGCGCTTTTAGACTGATTAGCACAAAATTACCATTTTATCTCCCTCAGGTGAGTGTGAGCTTGGAGGTCTGCTATTTTCGGTGCTTGATACCACACTGAACAGTGAATACTGGAGATGTGGCGTAACGGCTCCCATTCCTTACCAAGGTGCTAAAGTCCCGACCTACAGGTTGAGAAACATTGATATAAGGCATTGGCTCTAAACTCTGTTCAGTTTCTGTGATGATTGTCAGTTGCCGCATATGGAGGAGGAGACCACGCTTCCTGTATCCGTGATTTGTATCCTGAAACACCGATTGTCGAGTTTGTCCCAAATGTGTGCGTCTACCATGGTTTGTGTTCAAGAACTTGTTGCTAAATGTGAAGGCAAATAAAGATGTTAATGTGTGAGTGCTTCGTGCGTCTCCTACCAGATGAAGTCGGTGCAGTGGCTACAGAAGGTGGGCTGCTTGAAGAAGCGGGCGGTGAACTGGTGGTCCTTGACCTCCACCACCCTCTTGTGCTTGAGGGCCCCCTTCCTCTGGAAGACAGGCAGCCTGGGGGGAGGGGACAGGGGGGAGGGCAGCGGGAGGGGGCCGACGTCGGGGACACCGCCAGGCTCAGAGAGGACAGGGACACCGATGACGGGGAGACGGGGGTGGACATGATGATGCCTGGAGAGGAGAGGAGAGGAGAGGGAGGTAGATACCCATTCAGAACAGGTACACAGTATTGTGTATCATTATTTTATGCTTTAACTATTGAAAAATAGCAGATCTACAAGCTCACAGCGCGGCACTCGGTGCCGCGCTGTGAGCTTGTATATCTGCTGTTTTTCACTGGTTAAAGCATTCAATAATTCTAGTTAAGGGTGTAACAATATAGTAACTGAATCGAAAAAACGATTTTAATTTGCAATGATCTACTATATCGATTTGCAAAAGCTAAATATCGTACCGTTTTGGCTTTGTATCATATCGTATCGTTTTAAAATGTGGTAATCGGTATCGAATCGTTTTGCAATGCAAATGCGGAAACTAAGTATTCATGCCTTGTATTTGGCAAATTTAAGAGAGAAAATTAAAAAGAGGGGTCTAATTACCTTTCCATTCCATCTAGCTACTCTTGGTCTATTGATAAATGTGTGTAATCTCTGTGTTCATATCAAGGTGGGTTTGTCCATGTATTTGCTAGATAATCACAGCGTTACTTCCATAATAATAGATTTTTTTACACATTTTACACAGATTTCATTTCTTTGCTTAATAGTTACAATATTGATTTTAAATCCTGCCTTAGCCCACCCCTTGTTTCCCCTAGTGTTTTATAACTATTTGTTATGTCCAATCCATGAATTGAATACCAAGGACCGTAAAAGGACTTATTTGGGATGCTCCTTTTAGGCAGGGTGTTTAACTGTACTTGTACTGTACATTTTTTTTATTGTATTGACTATACTTGTACTGTTCTCCATTTTTGTCTAATAACATACTCAATCAATCAATCAATCAATCAATCAATCAATCAGAGGAGAGGAGAGTGAGAGAGGAGAGGAGAGGAGAGGAGAGGAGAGGAGAGGAGAGGAGAGGAGAGGAGAGGAGAGGAGAGGAGAGGAGAGAGGAGAGGAGAGCTGTTATAATAATTAGAAAGATTCAATTCTGGGAAATTGCGAGTGTGCACGCCTATTTATAGTCTGGCAAGCCAGAATTTCATGTGAAGCCTGACCTATTTACAGTCAAGTAAATTGCCTATTTATAGTCTAGATTGTTTATCTAGAAAGAAAGAAAGGAAGAAAGAGAGAAGAAAGAAATAAAGAAAGAAAGAAAGAAAGAAGCACTATAGTGTGTTGCCCCCAGGGGCGTAAATTGGGTATGGCAGGGTATGCAGCTGCCATACCCTGGGTCCAGGGGGGGAAAGAAAAGTTACTTTTAAATATAAATCCATGAATGTCTCTTTGTCTATCTGTGCTGGTTATTATGTTGTTAAATTACAGTAAAATTTACAAAATGGTCACTTTAACAAGGTATTATAATTATATTCTCCACACTTGTATTCTCCCCATCTTGACAACATGGTATATTCCCAGGTTCCGCAGGTCAGTTGCACAGGTGCAATGCATTATTGTTAATTGTGGCACGTTTACTAACATGCCAAGTTTAGCTGCACTTGAACAACCGTTCCAGGCTGCCATATCCAGCCCAAGAAACCGTAGAAACGGAGAAAAATAGAATGTACTTAAATAAATGTATCATGCCTGTTGCTAAGGTATGGCAACATGACTGGTGTCTTCGCGCGTGTGCAAGACACCAGTCATACCTTAGCTTTTCTGAACTGACGCCACTGGTTGCCCCTGTTGGGCAACCACACTAATGAACCAGCCTGAAAGATACATTAATGGATGGATGGATGGATGGATGGATGGATGGATGGATTGATGGATGGATGGATGGATGGAAGGATGGATGGATGGAGGATAAGCAATAGTAAAAGCAACTTTTCACTTCAGAAGTTCACATACTCTACACAGTCTACAGGCATTCTGTATTGCCGGAACCAAAACTTTCCAGAACCTGAACCTATTTTATTTGGTTCTGGTTTTGTTTCCATAGCGCACGGGCCGGTTTCAGACAAGGTTCTGGGAATTGGGAACATTTTTAAGTCCTGCTCTTGATACTGAATTTGAGTTCTACAGAACCTACGGTCTGACTCTTTCTGCTGCTCTTTTTTTTGGGACCTTCCCGGTTGGGTCTGCGTGGTTAAATGGAAACATATTATCAGAACTTTGTTCCCGGAACTTCACGGTTCTGCAAAGTTCTGGTTCTAGTTCTGGTTCTGGTTTGGCCCTGTAGTGGAAAAGAGGCTCAAGAGAGAGAGAAGAAGACAAAAACAGAGAGATACAGAGAGAGAGAGAGAGGGAGAGGGAGAGATGGAGGAGAGAGAGGATAATAGCGAGATGAAAGTGTGACAGGTCGCGGCAGGGACAGGCATGGGAGGCAGACGGAGGAGGAAGAGAAGGAACATCGGATGGAGTGATGTGATGGAGGGGGGGAGAGAGAGAGAGAGAGAGAGGAAGGGACAAATATACCCGCCGTACAGAGAGATGGTGTATAAGAGGCAGGGAGCATGGTGGCCTGGGGGAGCGAGGGGACTACGGTACAGAGAGAGAGAGAGAGAGAGAGAGAGAGAGAGAGAGAGAGAGAGAGAGAGAGAGAGAGAGAGAGAGAGAGAGGTAGGCTAATAAAGGTTAATTTCGCATGCTGAGACAGAATTGTCCTCAGAGACGGGGAGCGATGAGTGTGGCCCTCCGTGTGTCCCATATACTGTTACTGTACATGGACTGCCTGTCAACTCATAGCACCTCTCTAGCTCTGTCTCTCTCTGTCCCCCTGTCTCTGTCTGTCTCTTTCTATGTGTCTCTCCTTTTCTTTGTCCCCT
>NC_137811.1:67176261-67201261 GCF_963921795.1 Nannobrachium achirus | reverse complement strand
TCTGATGATGAGTATGGGATAAGCGGATATGACGCACGCGGATGTGGTGCAGTAGCGATAACAAGTCCTACTGGAAGTGTTATGTCTTCTTTCAATATTCTTTGGGGCGTTATTTTGTCTTTCTCCGGTGTTTGTATGTTTCCAATGGGACTAACAGTTCATTATAATGACTCTGTCTGTGCTAGTGTGCTTCTGTTATGTTTCCAATGGGACTAACAGTTCATTATAATGATTCTGTCTGTGCTAGTGTGCTTCTGTTATGTTTCCAATGGGACTACAGTTCATTATAATGACTCTGTCTGTGCTAGTGTGCTTCTGTTATGTTTCCAATGGGACTACAGTTCATTATAATGACTCTGTCTGTGCTAGTGTGCTTCTGTTATGTTTCCAATGGGACCACAGTTCATTATAATGACTGTCTGTGCTAGTGTGCTTCTGTTATGTTTCCAATGCGACTAACAGTTCATTATAATGACTGTCTGTGCTAGTGTGCTTCTGTTATGTTTCCAATGGGACTACAGGTCATTATAATGACTCTGTCTGTGCTAGTGTCCTTCTGTTATGTTTCCAATGGGACTACAGTTCATTATAATGACTGGCTGTGCTAGTGTGCTTCTGTTGTTTTCAATGGGACTAACAGTTCATTATAATGACTCTGTGCTAGTGTGCTTCTGTTATGTTTCCAATGGGACTACAGTTCATTATAATGACTCTGTCTGTGCTAGTATTTTTCTGCTATGTTTCCAATGGGACTACAGGTCATTATAATGACTGTCTGTGCTAGTGTGCTTCTGTTATGTTTCCAATGGGACCACAGTTCATTATAATGACTGTCTGTGCTAGTGTTCTTCTGTTATGTTTCCAATGGGACGACAGTTCATTAGAATGACTATATCTGTGTTAGTGTGCTTCTGTTATGTTTCCAATGGGACCACAGTTCATTAGAATGACTGTCTGTGCTAGTGTGCTTCTGTTGTGTTTCCAATGAATGGGACTACAGTTCATTATAATGACTCTGTCTGTGCTTGCTTCTGTTATGTTTCCAATGGGACTACAGTTCCATACAGCAGTGACTACTTCTGACTACTTCCGTTACTCGTAGTTTGGGAGCTGTTGTTCCAGACTCTATATACTCTAGCATTCAGAGATTGTAGAATAGTTGTCTGGCTATGCAAGCTATACATCATGGGTCCAACCCCAACCCCTAAACATAGCATCTAAATGCCTAACTTCACCTTATTTAAATACAAAAATCTTTTTTTACGACAACAAAAAAAATATATATCCTGAGGAGGACCAGGAAACTTGTCCACAAAGTCTGTTTTTGAAATTGAGGACATGTTGTCCTCAATAGTATATTTAATACAAGTACAGTATTACACACACACACACACACACACACACACACACACACACACACACACACACACACACACACACACACACACACACACACACACACACACACACACACGGTTTATCACATTCGGTGTGGTGTACACACGGTACAGTACCTTGACATTGCAAGGAGAAGGATGTGTGTGTGTGTGTGTGTGTGTGTGTGTGTGTGTGTGTGTGTGTGTGTGTGTGTGTGTGTGTGTGCGTGCGTGCGTGTGCGTGCGTGCATGTGCGTGTGTGCGTGCGTGCGTGCTTGTGTGTGAGGGAGAGAAGAAATTATAGTAGGCTGAACAACCTGGGAAAACACACACACACACACACACAGAGAGAGAGAGAGAGAGAGAGAGAGAGAGAGAGAGAGAGAGAGAGAGAGAGAGAGAGAGAGGGGGGGGGTGGCATGGGGATGCAAAGAGCAAAAGGAAGGAGTGGACAAGAGTAGGACGGAGAGATGGAGAGAGAGAGAGAGAGAGATGTAGAGAGAGAGAGGGAAGGCAGCTAGGGTTGAAGGTCTAATTAATGTGAATGTAGGTTATTAGTCTCCTGATGAAGACATTGCCAGAGAATTAATTAACAATTATAATTAGCAAGATTGTTAGAGAGAGCAGAATGGTGTCATCCCAGCAAGATAAAGCCTGGGTGAGCGTTTGGGGTGTGTGTGTGTGTGTGTGTGTGTGTGTGTGTGTGTGTGTGTGTGTGTGTGTGTGTGTGTGTGTGTGTGTGTGTGTGTGTGTGTGTGTGTGTGTGTGTTGTGTGTGTGTGTGTGTGTGTGTGTGTGTGGCGGGCGTGTATGCAACGCTGTCATCTTTGCAGTGAGGTTGTGTCTGTTTACAAAAGAGAGAAAGAAACAGAGTTACATGGAGAGGTACAGTATCTGATTATGATAATTGTGTATTACGTCAAAACCATGGGCGCAGATAGGGGGGGGCAGGGGGTCCGACCCCTTCATTTCCACCCCCCCTCCCCATACAGCTATCATCATAGCCAAGTGGTTGGCCTTCATTAGTGTGATGTAGCTACAGGCTAGGTTCTAAACAAGAAAGCATGTTTACAGTTGTTGCACTGAAATTAAGCATTTTACATGAACAGGGCGGGGGGATTAGTCCGGCCCCCGGCCCCTTGGGTTTCTGACAATGTGGCCCCCTGACAACATTTTGTTGAATACGCCTGCTGTAGGGGGTGTTTAATGTCTGATTTAACATACCGTACTTGCTTGGTTTCTCCCAATAAATCATTTACTTTTATTTTTTTGTGGAACCTGTGATGTTCTGCTGCACTTTTTATTTCTGTTTTATCGATTAGTTTGGTCATTAAGGTCCACAGAATGAGAGGCCTGCTCTGCCGGAAACATCGCGAAAAAAAGCTATGGCCATTTGTATATTCACTGTCCCATCGACTCCACTATACAGGAAAGGAAATATATTAAAAAAAAAAAGGAAAATTCTGCTTTAAATAGCATGTGAGGGGTCAAACTGGAGGGTTTTCATGATTCTGAATCCATTGCAAGCATTTGTTTTGCACAAAAAACATTCCTTGGGCTAGAAAACGAACCAACAAAACTGTGAAAAGTGATGACTCATCACTCATCACTGTGTTTACTGTGAAAAGTGATGACTCATCACTTTTCACACTTTTGTTGGTTTGTTTGTGCAAAACAAATGCTTGCAATGGATTCGGAATCATGAAAACTCTCCAGTTTGACCCCTCACATGCTACTTAAAGCAGATTTTTTTTTTCTTTTTTATAATATATTTCCTTTCTTGTGTAGTGGAGTCATGGGACAGTGAATATACAAATGGCCATAACTTTTTTTTCGCGATGTTTCCGGCAGAGCAGGCCTCTCATTCTGTGGACCTTAATGACCAAACTAATAGATAAAACAGAAATAAAAAGTGCGGCAGAACATCACAGGTCCTCTCCCATTTTGATGGACTGGAACCCCGGCTATATGATGGTATATTATTTCATACTTAGGAAACGTTTCAGAAAGGGGAAAAACAAGAACATATGTCTTGAGTATTTAGGAAAAGTCATGGAAGGGGAAATTTCAGAGACCTTCACGGATAGAGTTATTGCACTTTGCGATCTCAAAATCGGTCAAAAGACCTGTCACCCATGTGTTAATGCATTGACTGCCTAAGCCCAAGTTTCCCTGAGTTATTCCCGATGTTTCTTTTTTTCTTTTTTTTTTTTTTTCCTGTTTGCTCTGTAATATGGCAAAGTATAAAATAGGGCAGTGGTTCTCAACCTGTGGGTCGAGACCCCCCAAATTATTTTGGGGGGTCCCAGATGATTAACTTAATGTTAATAACATTGTTTTCTCACTCAACAGTAAACAAACGAAAATAAAGTTTAAGTGTATAGGCCCTATACACTTAAACCCTACATCCCTATAAAACCCATACTATAGTATAGGGTATCCATCTACACATTTAAGTGACAATTTAAGGACATTTTAATACCTCTAAAATGACAAATTAAACGTTAGCCAAATTGTCAAATATTAGAGGCAGAAATTGTGAAAATAGATGCACACAACGCCTCGTAACGCAAGGCGTTGTGAGCATGTAGATCTGCTATTTTCACAATAGAACTTGTTATACAAAATGTAATGCCTCAACTCTTAGTGCTCGTCAGGGTGTATGTGTGTGTGTGTGTGTGTGTGTGGGGGGGGGGGGGTGTTAAAATATGATTATTTTGGGGGTCACAACCTGAAAAGGTTGAGAACCACTGAAACCACTTCTTTTGTATGCATGACATGCATACAAAAGAATACACACAAAAGGCAGAAATATGGAGATACGAGGTTTCTTCCGACGGCGATGATATCAGAGATGAACCAATCACAGTCGCGAGCCGGGGGTGAGGGGGACGTCCCTATTACTCTAATTTAAATCTACGGGCAATCCAGATATGAGATTGGTTCTAATGTGGTGTAAATGCAATCTGCCGTGGTCTCGACACAAAGCAGATCGCCAAGGGCATGCCAAGTGTAAATGTAATTGAGCTAGATCCATTCCAAGGCACAATCTGCATAATTACACAGACACTTGATCTTAATGCACAGTGAAAATGTCAGCGGGGCTAAATGCTATGTTGACAGAGTGGGATACGAGACGCGCGTTGACGTTTTATTGTTATTAATGTGGATCATCATCAGATGTTCAGGAGTATTCAACACCTGTGTTTTTTTGGGGGGTCTTGGAACACATGCAGTCCAAGGACCAGTGGTGAGCATTAACTCTTTCCACTGCCAGTGACGGTATGTTCGTCAAATCGTCCGAGGTCCACAGCGCCATGGACGACAAGCAAGTACTCGATTAAACATTTGACTAACCAACTTTCACTTATTGTCTATGTTCATCACTCTGTACCGTAATAGACCGTATGTCAATCCCGCGCCATTTTGCTCTTGTTACTAGGTAGAACAAATTTACCAGGGCAGATTCTTTTATAGTGGAAGTGGATGGGGAAAAAGATTTTTCATAGCCTCATTATTGCTATTTAAAGTACCAAAGGAAAAACATCTAGGTGATATTAATAAAAAGGGAAGACAAAGGTACAGTAGTTACATTGCAAAACAGGGGGTTTCCCCCGAAAATATATGTTTTAATTTGTTTAATCCCAGTGGGACAGAATCACCATGGCAGATTCTTTTATAGTGGAAGTGGATGGGGGAAAAAGATTTTTCATAGCCTCATTATTGCTATTTAAAGTACCAAAAGAGAAACATCCACTTGATATTAATTAAAAGGGAAGACCAAAGTACAGTAGTTACATTGCAAAACAGGGATTTGCCCCCAAAAATACATGTTTTAATTAGTTTAATCCTCTGAAAAAATCGGAGGAGAGTTACACAGAGAGAGCGCAGTGCATCTTGGGTAGGAATTCTGTCAGCCAGCCTATAAATCCACTGCAAAATAGGCTGGCTGTCGTAATTCTGCCCATTTAAAATATATGTACCCAATCAAAACTCTTAGTTACATTGATATTGTTCATGTGAACTAGTCTGTTGAAGCTTATTCATTATAATGATCGAAATCGCTATTGTCGCGCGGGGCCGTACTGCACGCTCGCCGTGCTCCACAGTGCACACCGTGCTGAAAGCACAACACAACATTCTCCCACTGCACAACTCCACCCCCGATAGCAAAAAGTGAATGATTTTTTCTGGTTGGCCAGTCAGGGAGTCTCAGGGACCAATCAGAAGGCTGACAAACGGTCTATTGCTGGACTATAAGCACCTGAATATAAGCCGCACCAGATACTTTTAGAACGAAAAACACTTGACTATAAGCCCAGGTGTCCTTCCTGCTTCCTACTAGAGCGCCCCTGGTGGCCGTTAGCTGTAAAAATCTATAGATTAGCCGCATCGTATAGTCCGGCAATTACGATATATAACACCTGGATGTGCGTTTTATCTTATGTAACCTGGCTAATAGGGAGTGGCACAGGACACAGAACTATATTTTGGGTTCTTTATTCCCAGTAAGTTGGTGTTACTGTATTTCTTTTTGAGCGGTGGTTACACCGTCTCCTATACGTGGCCGTGTGTGTATGCGTGTGTGTGTGTGTGCGTGTGTGTGTGCGTGTGTGTCTGTATGTAGCCTGCAGGCCTGCAGTACCTTTTATGACCACACATGTTAAGGGAGGGGCGCTGTTGTTCAGGCCAGGCCAGACCAGGCACACACGCACACACACACACACACACACACACACACACACACACACACACACACACACACACACACACACACACACACACACACACACACACACACACACACAGGGGGGAAGGGGGGGGGGGGGGGGTAAACCACCGCTCAGTTCACACGGGTGTGATTTTTTTATGTGGATAAAAACCAAAAACAACTATATGCCTCAGTTTGGCTGGTAGGGCATGCAAGCCAGTAAAGAAAACAAAATGCAAATTGGCCCAAGTTTGGCTCTTAAAGTGGAGGATCACTATCTGTATACACTATACAGTATGTAGTATACAAAAAGATAACAAAATACGGTAGTGGCTCTTTCTATGGAAATAAACAACAAAAAAATGCATACCATAAGCAATTTAGATATTCCCTTAGTTTGCAACAAAGCAGAAATAAAATACTTTAAATGGGAGTTATGTCTAAAACTCACCATGCACAGTATGTTGGGATGGTCAGCTCACATACTGAACACACACTGGTCCCTCATAAACTTCACCCCCTTTCCTCTGGGAAAAACATTAACATTTTCAGTAAAACATCTGCTATGAGAACCAGCTTGACATTTTCTTACATTTCAATATGTTGAAATAAAAATACAATCGGTGTTAAACAGTATACTTACAGAACAGTGAGGGCATATTCAACAAAGTGTTAAAGCACTACTAGTGGCCAGCTTCCTCTCCGGTTTACAATCTGCAACCACCAAAATGCATTCTTAATCACCTTAACTTAAACCCACAAAATATAGGACTACAGTATGCTGAATCAAGATGTGTTACTGTTTACATCTGTATCTGAAAACATACCATGAAAGTATAGCATCTTTACCAGGATAATCTCTTCAGAGTCCTTCACATCACACATGAAAGTATAGCATCTTTACCAGGATAATCTCTTCAAGTCCTTCACATCACACATGAAAGTATAGCATCTTTACCAGGATAATCTCTTCAAGTCCTTCACATCACACATGAAAGTATAGCATCTTTACCAGGATAATCTCTTCAGAGTCCTTCACATCACACATGAAAGTATAGCATCTTTACCAGGATAATCTCTTCAGAGTCCTTCACATCACACATGAAAGTATAGCATCTTTACCAGGATAATCTCTTCAGAGTCCTTCACATCACAGCATCTTTACCAGGATAATCTCTTCAGAGTCCTTCACATCACAGCATCTTTACCAGGATAATCTCTTCAGAGTCCTTCACATCACAGCTTCTTTACCAGGATAATCTCTTCAGAGTCCTTCACATCACAGCATCTTGCAGGATAATCTCTTCAGAGTCCTTCACATCACAGCATCTTTACCAGGATAATCTCTTCAGAGTCCTTCACATCACAGCATCTTTACCAGGATAATCTCTTCAGAGTCCTTCACATCACAGCATCTTTACCAGGATAATCTCTTCAGAGTCCTTCACATCACAGCATCTTTACCAGGATAATCTCTTCAGAGTCCTTCACATCACAGCATCTTTACCAGGATAATCTCTTCAGAGTCCTTCACATCACAGCATCTTTACCAGGATAATCTCTTCAGAGTCCTTCACATCACAGCATCTTTACCAGGATAATCTCTTCAGAGTCCTTCACATCACAGCTTGTTTGCATTCAAGACTTTCCCAGAAAATGTTGTGTAACCCTTGACCCCAACAAAAAGGGAACTCCTAAAGTGACAGTGCCACACAGAGGACTCACAAAGAACTGCAGGCATATTTGCTCCTAGCCTAGAATGACAGTGCCACATAGTGGAGTTTATATAAAACTGCAGGCATACTTGCCACTGGGCTACACTTAGATCACATGATGCAGCACAACCACCACAGTGTTGCATAACCAACCATGAGTTGGCTGGTTTGGGGGCAGATATTCAGTGGATCTTAATGTATTTAAAGGACAAAACTCCAGACTAAATGACATCAAGGCAAATTTTCCTACTTACAGTATATTGATCCCAAATGACTGTCCATGGGGTCTAAGTAGAAATAGGCTTATGGGCTCCATTCTATGCTATGAGGGCTGCATGGGTTCTGCTGGGGAAACTGAACGACAGGAGCCTAATAGACCCCATGGACAGTCATTTGAGATCAATATAAGTAGCAAAATGAGCCTAGATGTTATTTAGTGTGGCAATGCCATTTATTACATGGATTGTATTTATTTTTTATATTTAAATATACTCTGATCCAGGCCTGGAATTTTGTCATTTTAGGGGCAAGGTCACTTGGCCTTTGGTGATGTCCATTATTTTAGTGCACAAAGGCCAAATGCCAGGGCAGGAAGGCCATCAAATAAAACACTTCTGTCCATTGAAATAATTGTTGAATTTACAGTGCAATAGATACATGATTGTATTTACAATCTGATAAACCTGGATGTGCGTTTTATCTTATGTAACCTGGCTAATAGGGAGTGGCACAGGACACAGAACTATATTTTGGGTTCTTTATTCCCAGTAAGTTGGTGTTACTGTATTTCTTTTTGAGCGGTGGTTACACCGTCTCCTATACGTGGCCGTGTGTGTATGCGTGTGTGTGTGTGTGCGTGTGTGTGTGCGTGTGTGTCTGTATGTAGCCTGCAGGCCTGCAGTACCTTTTATGACCACACATGTTAAGGGAGGGGCGCTGTTGTTCAGGCCAGGCCAGACCAGGCACACACACACACACACGCACACACACACACACACACACACACACACACACACACACACACACACACACACACACACACACACACACACACACACACACACACACACACACACACACACACACACACACACACACACACACACACACACACACAGGGGGGAAGGGGGGGGGGGGGGTAAACCACCGCTCAGTTCACACGGGTGTGATTTTTTTATGTGGATAAAAACCAAAAACAACTATATGCCTCAGTTTGGCTGGTAGGGCATGCAAGCCAGTAAAGAAAACAAAATGCAAATTGGCCCAAGTTTGGCTCTTAAAGTGGAGGATCACTATCTGTATACACTATACAGTATGTAGTATACAAAAAGATAACAAAATACGGTAGTGGCTCTTTCTATGGAAATAAACAACAAAAAAATGCATACCATAAGCAATTTAGATATTCCCTTAGTTTGCAACAAAGCAGAAATAAAATACTTTAAATGGGAGTTATGTCTAAAACTCACCATGCACAGTATGTTGGGATGGTCAGCTCACATACTGAACACACACTGGTCCCTCATAAACTTCACCCCCTTTCCTCTGGGAAAAACATTAACATTTTCAGTAAAACATCTGCTATGAGAACCAGCTTGACATTTTCTTACATTTCAATATGTTGAAATAAAAATACAATCGGTGTTAAACAGTATACTTACAGAACAGTGAGGGCATATTCAACAAAGTGTTAAAGCACTACTAGTGGCCAGCTTCCTCTCCGGTTTACAATCTGCAACCACCAAAATGCATTCTTAATCACCTTAACTTAAACCCACAAAATATAGGACTACAGTATGCTGAATCAAGATGTGTTACTGTTTACATCTGTATCTGAAAACATACCATGAAAGTATAGCATCTTTACCAGGATAATCTCTTCAGAGTCCTTCACATCACACATGAAAGTATAGCATCTTTACCAGGATAATCTCTTCAAGTCCTTCACATCACACATGAAAGTATAGCATCTTTACCAGGATAATCTCTTCAAGTCCTTCACATCACACATGAAAGTATAGCATCTTTACCAGGATAATCTCTTCAGAGTCCTTCACATCACACATGAAAGTATAGCATCTTTACCAGGATAATCTCTTCAGAGTCCTTCACATCACACATGAAAGTATAGCATCTTTACCAGGATAATCTCTTCAGAGTCCTTCACATCACAGCATCTTTACCAGGATAATCTCTTCAGAGTCCTTCACATCACAGCATCTTTACCAGGATAATCTCTTCAGAGTCCTTCACATCACAGCTTCTTTACCAGGATAATCTCTTCAGAGTCCTTCACATCACAGCATCTTTACCAGGATAATCTCTTCAGAGTCCTTCACATCACAGCATCTTTACCAGGATAATCTCTTCAGAGTCCTTCACATCACAGCATCTTTACCAGGATAATCTCTTCAGAGTCCTTCACATCACAGCATCTTTACCAGGATAATCTCTTCAGAGTCCTTCACATCACAGCATCTTTACCAGGATAATCTCTTCAGAGTCCTTCACATCACAGCATCTTTACCAGGATAATCTCTTCAGAGTCCTTCACATCACAGCATCTTTACCAGGATAATCTCTTCAGAGTCCTTCACATCACAGCATCTTTACCAGGATAATCTCTTCAGAGTCCTTCACATCACAGCTTGTTTGCATTCAAGACTTTCCCAGAAAATGTTGTGTAACCCTTGACCCCAACAAAAAGGGAACTCCTAAAGTGACAGTGCCACACAGAGGACTCACAAAGAACTGCAGGCATATTTGCTCCTAGCCTAGAATGACAGTGCCACATAGTGGAGTTTATATAAAACTGCAGGCATACTTGCCACTGGGCTACACTTAGATCACATGATGCAGCACAACCACCACAGTGTTGCATAACCAACCATGAGTTGGCTGGTTTGGGGGCAGATATTCAGTGGATCTTAATGTATTTAAAGGACAAAACTCCAGACTAAATGACATCAAGGCAAATTTTCCTACTTACAGTATATTGATCCCAAATGACTGTCCATGGGGTCTAAGTAGAAATAGGCTTATGGGCTCCATTCTATGCTATGAGGGCTGCATGGGTTCTGCTGGGGAAACTGAACGACAGGAGCCTAATAGACCCCATGGACAGTCATTTGAGATCAATATAAGTAGCAAAATGAGCCTAGATGTTATTTAGTGTGGCAATGCCATTTATTACATGGATTGTATTTATTTTTTTATATTTAAATATACTCTGATCCAGGCCTGGAATTTTGTCATTTTAGGGGCAAGGTCACTTGGCCTTTGGTGATGTCCATTATTTTAGTGCACAAAGGCCAAATGCCAGGGCAGGAAGGCCATCAAATAAAACCCTTTTGTCCATTGAAATAATTGTTGAATTTACAATGCAATAGATACATGATTGTATTTACAATCTGATCCATGCTCAGCCCTGCACCAAAGTTACTGGATTAGTTTAAAGATGGGGACTAAGGGGAGTTATGATTTCAGAATCTCAACAAAAGACACTGGTGTCTACTGTCTATACTGATAAGTAAGAGACAGGGAACAGTGGTAGTCAGCTGGGGCATTGAGGCCACTGTGGCCTCAGGTCATACCATTTTTTGGAACGCCAAACTGATGGGAGACGACGGCCATGGCCTTCATAGCCTCCATGAAATTCCTGCCCTGCTCTGATCTATGTCATGTCTGTGTTTCCAGTCATTCGATGCCATTTCCAAAAGCTTTGGGAAAACAAACAATAAAATATAGAAAAAACTGCCTGCATTAATGACACGCCCAAAACAGGGTTTAAAGTGGCTATACATTCTGTCCATCTCAAAATATTATGTATTTATGCATTTGTTCATTCTCACTGTGCAAAGTCGTTCAGTCATTTTCTAACTTTATAAAA
Source organism: Nannobrachium achirus (assembly GCF_963921795.1). NCBI lineage: Eukaryota > Metazoa > Chordata > Actinopteri > Myctophiformes > Myctophidae > Nannobrachium > Nannobrachium achirus. The sequence goes on along the minus strand of NC_137811.1, from coordinate 67,189,571 downwards.
GATACTTTTTTTTTTTCACTTCCAAAAATTGCGCTGAGTAATATGCTGTCTTGTTTACCTAAAGAAACTACTAGCATGTTCTTCGCACAACAGAGACAGGTGCCTGCATGGTGGCCTGAAGGCTCACAGAACACTGGCAATTAAAACATTTATTAGAGACAGAGAGAGAGAGAGAGAGAGAGAGAGAGAGAGAGAGAGAGAGAGAGAGAGAGAGAGAGAGAGAGAGAGAGAAAAAAGGCAACGTTTCGGCCGTCAGACCTTTATCAGGCAAAAAAAAAAAAACAAGGAAAAGAAAAAAAAACGTGTTTACTGTAAGGACAAAGTGTACTTTGTTCTTTACTTGTCTTTATGTTTGCTGTAGCACCCCAGGGAGTTAATGAATAAACAAATAACCTCTGATGTCGGTTGATTCCACCACTTGAATCCAGTTGAGTGTAACGAGCTGCACGGCCTCTAGGGGCCACTATAGTACCCATTTAGACCTGGAATTATTCTATGCTTTAAAGCCATTGAAAAATAGCAGATATACAAGCTCACAGCGCGCTGCAAGCTTGTAGATCTGCTATTTTTTTTAAATCATGGATATTTTTTTGCAACTCAAATCTCTGCTTCTGCATGGGGGTCCCTGGAACAACCTATTTTCATATGTGGGTCCGCGGCCAAATGCATGTAATTTTGGGGTTCCTTGACATGAAAAAGTTTGAGAACCACAACACATTAATCTGTGAGCTTGTATACCTGCTATTTTTTGATAGTTAAAGCATTAAAACATGGTTAAAGTGGTTCAAATCTAAAGTGACACAGATTTGCGTTCCCGGTCTAAATGGGGGTAGGATTGCATGGGGTAGATTTACTCATTCCAATTAAAGCTACGTTGAGATTATATTCTCTGCCACGTGACGAGTTTGTTTGGCACTGCAGGGCGCTGTTCGCTAGCCTATGGCTCACTAAATATTTTCAGATTCTATTGGACGTCACCTGAAACGTCGATGACGTAACTGGGAAAAAAGTGACACTTTTTTTCTAGGAATTAATAGAAAAATAAGCCATAGTGGACGCGCAAGGGAGAGGGGCTGGGCTCAAAGGCTGACGCAGAAGCCTCTAACTTTGGAGTGGATCGTCGTGGGTGGACAGGGGTTATTTTACGATTCTAGAAGATCCGTGGGCGTCTTCCAGACAATTGTACAAGTCCCTCTGATCCGAGTCCAAGTCGAGTCACAAGTCATCTGGTCCAAGTCTCAAGCAAGTCTCAAGTTGTTCTGTTGTGGGTAAGTCAAGTCAAGTCGAGTCACAAGGTTGTCAAGTCAAGTCGAGTCGAGTCACAAGGTTGTCATGTCAACTCGCGTCGAGTCGAGTCACAAGGTTGTCAAGTCAAGTCAAGTCACAAGGTTGTCAAGTTGAGTAAATGATACCTCTGTGACCATAACTATTAAGTAATTAACATTCAGTAGGAAAAAAACAGTAGCCTAACACTAAGCCTACCCTCTGACCATAATACTCTATCATGGCAGAGGTTCTCAAACTTTTAAATTCCGAGGTCTCTCTCCCCTAGAACCAAATGGATTTGGTTGTACACTGTCAGTACAGACCTGTAAGGGTCAATTTAGACCCCTGGCTGGTATATCCTCTGAAAAAAAAAATAGACTACAAAACTGCTACAGGCCTATTGCTTTAAAAACAAAAACAAACAAGACACAATAATCTTAACGTGCATGCTTTGTTTTGTACTACTAGTACTGTATTTTAAAGTAATTTCTCATCAGGCACAAATTTAGCTGCCTACTCCACAACACGTGCATCATTTGTTTTGCTGGCATGGGGTCCCATTCATGACCGCAAGTAACCCCAAGTTACACCAAATGTCGTTACCCGTCGTAAACTATAGAATGACTACGCAACCACCACAGGCTGGCAACACATTTCTGGTCGGTCACATTTGTCTGTGTAACATTACGGGCCATGCGAAAAGCTCCCAAGAATAACAGTGGAGTGGAAAACTTGTCGGAGGCTAAATGAAAAGGAATAAAGCTTTTGCGTGGGAGTTATTTAGTGAAGTTCTTAACCCTGCTGACGACTGGATGGGATGTATGTTATGAAAAGTGAGAAAGTGTTGGAAGACGGAGGCTTGCTACCATGATGGATAATTGGATAATTATTTATGCAGTCACAGATCAACGTTCGTGACAGTGGTGAGTGACATTGTTGTCTTATTAATGTTCAAAACATGATCGACCGACAGTATATCACCAACACACACATGCACACGCGCACACACACTTAGTTCTAATGTTATCTTCTTATGTTTGGTTTTACTTGTCTTCATGCGCAGTCTTCAAGTGGCGGATAAAGTTTGATGTCGTTCCCTCTTTGTCTTTGATTTTAGCGTTGCATATCTTGCATTGAGTGTTCCTCTGTTTACCATCGGAGTGGAAGTTTTTATATGCAAACTGCACGGAACTGTAGCAGCAGAACTGGCAGTGGCTGCATCAGGCTGGGGTGCCGCAGTAGCCATTCATGCTGTGTGTGTGTGTGTCTGGTACTTGTGCTCTCGCTTACATGCCTGTCTCCAATCAATCAAATCAATCAATCAATAAAAGTGTGAACCTAGCGTGGCGTTCACGACTGCTTTGGTGAGTGGCGTAGCGGCAAGTCGTCCGAGTCAGCGTGTCTCAAGTCGAGTCGAGTCGGGAGTCATTGTCTTCCAAGTCAAGTCGAGTCTCAAGTTTTTGTCCTTATGTCCGATCAAGTCGCAAGTCGTCAAAAATATGACTCGGGTCCGAGTCAAGTCGAGTCATCATGACTCGAGTCCAATTGTCTGGCGTCTTCTGAATGCTCCGATGCTCGGATCTGAGCGACGCAGAATATTCAGCGATTAAGGTGTGTGAAAAACACTTTTTTTCATGTCAGGGGATGAGTTAATGTGATCTGATTTATGTTTTTTTTAACATTAGCATTTAAAAAAAATAATACAAATCTTATATGGAATATACAGTATAGCCTAAACCTGATGGCCCGGTATACAAGCTGAAGCCATGTCGTGCAAACGGACATTACCGTCTTCATTTTCGGCCCCTCTGGATCTACACCCCTCATTAGCCATATCGCCTCTCCTGGGTGGCAACCTCACATGTCCAAAACTGTTACTTTTCAGGATTGAAATTCAAAAAAGAAATATGTGTTTCAAGCTTGTAGATCTGCTATTTTGGTTACTTTTGTGTGACGCCGTAGTATGATGAATACAAGGGCGTAGGGCGTTTATTTACAAAAATATATATGTAGATTTCTGGCCAACAGCAAGAATCTGTGAATATTGGTGTGTGTGTGTGTGTGTGTGTGTGTGTGTGTGTGTGTGTATGTGTGTGTGTGTGTGTGTGTGTGTGTGTGTGTGTGTGTGTGTGTGTGTGTGTGTGTGTGGTGCTGGTAATCACTTCATGGAAACACCAAGTGCATAGAAATGTCCTCTTCATGGAGTGGGATGTATATGGGTATGCACTCATCTGTCCCGCGTTATGGTCTGTGTGCGCGTATGTGTGCGTGTGGTTTTACGTGTGCGTGCAAGTGTGTGTGTGTATGTGTGTGTATGTGTATGTGTGTATGTGTGGATATGTGTGTATGTGTGTGTGTGTGTGTGTGTGTGTGTTTCGCATCTATCTGAGCATGCTTTACAGTGTTCTATCCCGGCCCATAACTTGAGAGCTGGCCAGTGATACATAGCAGCTATAAAGCAAGCGCGACACATATCTTGTGTAGATAGTGATATTGCGCAAGGTCATATACCTCGATAACGATACGATCACGATATATTGTGCAGAACACAACATGTGAACATATCACACCCATACTTCATTCCCTACACTGGCTTCCCGTCTCCTCCAAGATAGAATACAAGGTCTGCCTCCTCCACACCCATCAGTGCATGCACAACCAGGGGCGTCACAAGTTGGGGAAAAGTGGGACTGAGTTAGGGCCCAAGGTGGAGGGGCCTTTACTATTTTATACTTTAGCCATTGAAAAATATTTTTTGAAAAGTCGTGAAAATGTGTGCAAATCTTTGAACATATGTATTTTTTTAAGCGAACATTTGTAACTAAAATCTTGCTTCTGGGGGGGTCCCTGGAACTAAATATTATGAGATGAGGGTCCGTGGCCAAATACATATCATTTTGGGGATCCTTCACATGAAAAGGTTTGAGCGCCACTGACGTTTAAAAAAACAACAACTTTGAAATATTCAAAGACATTTTCAAGATTTTTCAAAAATAGCAGATCTAATGCTATTTTTCAATAGTTAAAGCACAAAATAATGCGTTCCCAGTCTAACTGGGGTAAAACCCCCTCCCCCTATGAAGAACATTCATGGGGGGCCCGCAGTGAATCCTTGTACCCAGGGCCCAGCATTTGGCGCGACACCCCTGGCCACAACAACTCCCCTTCCTACTCAAAGGAACTCATTGAACCCCCAACCTCCACCCACTAATCTCCGGACCGGGCATTCAGCTCAGCTGCTCCTCGACTGAGGAATGCCCTCCCCGACCACCTGAGACCACAGTACATCCATGCTTTTAAAGGGGGACTAAAGACTTTTCTTTTTACCAAGGCATTTGTCTAGACGGATGTTTGTTTTAAAACCTTTCTTAGCTGTGTATAGGTGAGCACTGTTCTGAATTTATTAATTTCTTTGTTTTCATTTTTATTATTATCTTAGTCTATTTTAATTCTTGCAGTTTTCCTTTTCTCATTCCCAGCCAAATCGCCTTCCATCACCTTTTTCCAGTTGTCCCAGTCAGCCAGATCACCTTCCATCACCTTTTTGGTGATCCGATGTTAATGTGTTTTTGGGTATTTTTTGACATTTTTAGAGCAACAACTGACCATTCTAGGTTCATATGAGTCCAAGTATTGGATTTCTGATGGAAATGACGCCATCGCCGGAAACCGGAAATGGAGCGTCTCTCCAATGTAAACAACATGTTATTTTCACATTGGAAGCCTTTTACAGCAACGCCGCTATATCTCAGCGTCAATATGTCGGATTTTGATCCGGTTTGAAGTGTCTGTGGCGTCTATTGCGTGCCCCAGGCGATAGTCGATATTTACACCATCAAGTGGGCGTGTGGCGCTCACGGTCCCACGCTCTGACCATGCTAACGCTAGCTCCGGTCCAATGTAAAGTGGATGAGCAGGCTAATATCATGAAGCCTAATAGCAATTAAGGCCGGAGACCTAATCGTTGGCGCTATCTAGTGGTACATTAAATCCACTACAGCCTACAATTATTTCATGCCGTTTAGGATGATGCACTGTATAACTGAAAAAATAATAATATTCCTGGCATTATAAGCGCACAAGCATATTGTAAGTTGGCTGTGTATGAGTTAATTTAGCACTTTGAGATTTGTTTCAAATGTAAAATGCGTTACAAATAAAATGCATTAAATGTATTATCATCATCATCTTGGTGTGGCCACCTCCTGTCTCTCTCATCAGCACTGTGTGCTCCACTGCCTTTCATTTTGTTGCCGAAACCTTGTATCTCCATATTTTAAAGTGCCCAAATTGAACCAAAGAAAAGTGAAGTATGAACAACAGCTTGTTGTGACTACCGGTAAATAAGAACTGCATTGGGTCCATTGGAACGCAGCTTCTTTTCTTCACCCATTTCCTGAAAAGTTACACTTTTGGACATACAAGGTTTCTACTTCTAATAGGGATTCTCTATTCCCTTTCCACTAATATCTCTCTCTCTCTCTCCACTCTGTGTCTCTCGCTCTCTTTCGATACAGATGGCTAACTTATTATTTCTGACCACGGCCTAATGGAACAGGTCATTTCTAGTCCAATGAAATCTCTTTGTTTTTGTGTGGGGGGGACGGGGGGACGGGGGGGGGGGGGGGGGGGAGTATAACAATCAGCACGTCACCAATTACATCCATCCATTATCGTCTAACAAGCTCTCTCTCCCTCTCTCTCCCTCTCTCTCTCTCTCTCTCTCTCTCACACACACACACACACACGCACACACACACACACACACACACACTCTCACTCTCTCTCTCTCACTCTGCTCTTGGCTCGCTCCTCTCCTCTCCTCTCCAATGAAATTAAAGATAAATTGACAGGCCTAAGCGTTGTTTGCGGAATCGGCAGAGGAGGAGAAAGAGAACAGGATTGTCAGAGGTAATCACATCTCGCTGGAATTTTGTCACTTCAGAACCAATTTGCCTGCGTGGGTTAAAAAGCTGTGCTCGGCGGGGCGCCTCCTCCTCTTTGAGCCGACGGCTAATGAGAAGCGCTGACTGTCAGTGGGTTTTTGGGAAGGACGGGGAGGTTTATTTATTATCTGCTTTGGTTTGGTGTTCATTTGTTTTAGATCCAGGGGTGTCTCAGGGGGGGGGGGGGGGGGGGGGAGAGTGGGACTGAGTTACTAGGGCCCAAGGTGGAGGAGGGGCCTTAATTATTTTATACTATTGAAAAATAGCAGATATACAAGCTCACAGCGCTACGAGCTTGTAGATCTGCTATTTTTGAAAAGTCGTGAAAATTTGTGCAAATCTTTGAATATATGTATTTTTTCTTAAGCGAACATTTGTGACTCAAATTTTGCTTCTGGGGGGTCCCTGGAACTAAATATTTAGAGATGGGGGTCCGTGGCCAAATACATATCATTTTGGGGGGACATGAAAAGGTTTGAGCACCACTGACATACTGTACGTCTTTCAAAAAACCTCAGAAGGATTTGAAATATTCAGACTCGGTGCCGCGCTGTGAGCTTGTATATCTGCTATTTTTCAATAGTTAAAGCTACTAAATACTATGAAAAAATGGAGGACTTGGATTTGCGTAATTCTTTCTGTCAACGACATCGGAATCACATTTGTTGATGTGTTGCACAAAATTATCTTTTTTTTTTTTTTGTGGCATTATGTTGTAGTTTTGATTGATTGTTGATTGTTTGAAAGAACTATTAACCCCCCTCCCCCTATGAAGAACATTCATGGGGGGCCCGCAGTGAATGCTTGTACCCAGGGCCCAGAATTTGGTGCGACACCCCTGCATCCCAGTACCACCAATCAAACGGAACAGCGTCGCTGTTGGGTGGAAACAACAACAACACAATAATGAAAATAGCAGACCTACAAGCTCATAACGCGTCTTTTTCACTACTTTTTGCGGTATGATGAAGTAGGGCGTTATTATTAAAAGAAATGATGAGAAGAAATCAAACAAACAAACATTATAAAGTAGAAATATACACACTAATTGCCTGGCTCTCAGATACTAAACCCATCACCCCAGCAGATCTGCAATAACCACTTAAAGAAGCACTTCACCCAACCTTATCTTCATATAATTGGCCCTTATGTTGGCAAAGGAAATTGTTATTGTTATCATTATTATAATGAGCATTAGCTCATTATAGGATGCCCCAATTTCCATCGACTCACTCCGTGTCTAGCCTTGGGTTGCTTCACTTTTCGGGGTTTGATCTGGTCGGGAGCGGAAACTAGTCTACGTCATGTTGTAGTCCTAGACGGACTACACTTTGGCCAGAACTATCAAACCGGAAGCAGTTTTAACCCAAAATAATTCCCCTCTGCTCAAGGACATACTTTTAGGGCCTACCTAATAAACCCCTTGATGCGGCGTAGTTTTGCTTTTGGAAAATGTGTTTGGTATGCATCTTTTAGTCCAACTCGTAGCGACTGGCAAATATACACTAGGATACTCGAGCATTTTAATAGGGATTGGGGAAACAAACGGGGGGAACCAAAACAAATCGACGCCGCTTCTTCTGCTTGTGGTTTCCGCCTAGACCGGATCAAACAGCCCGTTGTAAACGATCACCAGGCTTTCTCGGGGGAAAGCCTGGTGACGCGAGGTCCGTGTCACATTGGGCAGTTGAGAAACCTGCCAACCAGTGACAACATCGATGGGGATTCCAAGCTAACTAGAAACTACAGCATTTATTTTCCTGGAAAGTTAAAATATATTTTTTGTTGTTTGGGACAACACACATCACTCCAGTATATGTTAATATAATAGTCAGGTTCGCTGTGTTAATAAAGGTTTATTCGTTGGATTTTTTTGGAGATTTGTAAAACTATACATTTTTGGAATCTTCAGAGCATGGGGAATCCAAAAATCTTTGTTTGCATTTGCACAGACACCTGCAAAGCCTCCATTTTGGACGTTCAAAATGGCCGACATAAAATACACAATTTGTGCTATCTTGGCTTCTAGACAACCTAGAAACGTAATTAAACATGCTAATCCTATGTTTTCTGGGTCAAGGAATCGAATGAATGAATTATGGATGTAAAATGTTCTGGACCCCCACCCCCTTTCTGGGGGTTATCTATTTTGGGACCTCCCAGAACAGTACGCTAGCCAGTTAATGTCCGATTTTCATAATATTAGAGTTGTTTTGTTTTAAAACATCCCGAGTTCATTTATTAGACTTTTAAAGCAGCCAGAATAACCTTTCTGACTTTTGGTTGGGGTCTTTCCTCACCTGGGACCCCCTAGACAGACCCCTGTCTAGGGGTCTGTCTCAGTAATCGCTCTGCTACTGCTCCAGAACAATGTTAAATTAGATCATAATTGAAGCATAAAAGTTGTTGTAGCTGGGCTCTGAAAACAAAAATGAGTAGTAGCAAATACCAGGGGTCTTCCACAGGGGGTCCGGGACCCCTGCTGGGTCCTCAGAGTTACTACAGGGGGCCCGCCAATCTTGATGGGATCTTTTTTTTTCACATTTGAAACTGAAACTTTGAATGTTTTTATGTATCCTGGGTTTATTGCGGCCATAGGTCGCAGTTTGCGACCATAGGTCACAGTTTACTATCAGAACCGTCACATCTTGACCCTATCTATCTGTCTGTCTGGACAGGTAACGCTTTTTTGTTGATTAACTATCACACTCTGGCATCCCGCTCTGACATCACTGTGATGTCAGGGGAACCAAATCCCCTTTATGCCCATATATGGAGATCCCTGTGATGCCAGGGGAACCATAAAAGGACAACTAGGTAGTCATCCGGCAACAGCTCACAGCTGTGAAGCCGGGAGGAGTTCAGATTGACAATCAGGTTCACAGGAGGGGAGGGTGCGAGCAAAGTGTGGTAGAACAGGGGAAGGGCAAGGGCCAGACCCAGAATTTGACATAATGAAAGTAGTGCAACTTCTCACTTGTGCAGACTAACGTGTCCATTTATTGCACTGCACTCACACTGACAACACAACACACACACATACACACCTCTTTGTTATTGTCACCCCAAAACCCTCACCCTGTCCTCTTAACTCATACAGTGCCTATCCCGAACAAGTTCGGCTTTATTTCAATCCAATACAATTTTTTTTAAATTATTTTACTTACCCTGAGCTGCTTGTAGAGCCGTGGGTGGTCCTGGCTCGTCCTACGCTAGCCAGCGAGCCATTTTACGTGGTCCGACGATATATTCCATTAAAAATGGTTTAAAATAGCCCCCCAATGTTCACCGAATGTTCAGCGCCGCTTCCGGAACGACGTCCAGTGTGCCTATCCCGAACAAGTTCGGCTTTTTTCTTTTTATAATTTTTGTCCCATGATTTTGCAACCCATTTTTTCACCCAGTGCCAATCGACTATGTAATCCTGGGCTCTGCTCTCCCTCTGCCGTGCCTGGGGAGACAACGAACTGACCTCATGCTTCCTTCAATGCATGAGTAGTCCAAGTTGTTTCTTTTCACCTGACAGGGGGGCTTTCCCCGGGATGGACGTAGCGCGTGGAAGGAACACGTTATTCCAACCAGTTCCTTTCCCCTCCATCAGGCGCCCCGGCTGGCTAGGGGGAGGCATTATTGAGACCAGGATTACTGCATGTTTTTGTGAGGGTATCAACCCTAGGAGACACGGGGAGAACATGCAAACTCCACACAGAAAGGCCCTATCGCCGATCCCACCTAGGGTGTGGGTGCTGATGACGCGGAGGGAGAAACACGCCCCCAGCACCCACAGCGTCCCCCGGCGGGAATCGAACCCAGGACCTTCTAGCTGTGAGGCGAAGCGCTAACCACTGCGCCACCGTGCCCCCTACAGGGAGGGCAAGACACCTGACCCCGAACAAGTTCGGCTTTTTTAATGAAATTAATAAAATGATCCGAGGCCTTCTGAAGCCTGGGCCTAAATTTTCAGTGGCCGAGGCCCGGCCGCTCCCCGGCCGGCCGTTAGCGAGTAACGTCGCCGCGAATCGCCGCCGAATCCAATGAAAAACCACATCTTTGAAGGTCATTTTCTCTGGATTGTGTTTTTAGGGAGGCGGCGCGAGGTTTATTTACGGCGAAATCGCCGAAAAAATGATCTTTTAAATGAGAAAATGCTAATAGCTATTTTGTAGCCATTTTCATCCGGGACCTTTCCATGACGTGCACGAACGTGAGCACGCGCGTCACTGCAACGTGAGTCCCCGGATGCTAATGCGCTCGCCTATGGGATATACCCTGGCATTCTTTGGCGCCCTCTAGGGGCTGGCACTGGAAGGGTTAAAGAGCCCATGGTCAATTATGCCCAAAAAGATTCACTACAATGCAGTCATTTCAGACATGCAGGATCTATTGTCTTCATCATTGTCATCTTTAATGTCCAACCTAATAGTGTTGACACAGTCTCCACCATGGAGTGAAAGGCAGGTTACTTGAGCAGCTGCACCGTCCCTTGCAGCCATATTTGATGAGCTCAAGTACTGCCTTTGGAGCAGGGAGGGCAAGACACCTGACTGGAACATACCCTCCACTCTCTGAATTCCATCTATTTTCTTCGATTGGTGGAAGCTCAGGGCAATTTGTCAGGTATGATTTATCCTGCATTGTGACGTAGTTGGCACGGATGTGGTAGCAGTGCAGCACAAGTTGGAGGTAGCATCTCACCCTCAGTTCTTTGACAGAAATAGTTCCCATCTGAGTAATCGCAGGGTTGTTGGACCTTTTGAACTGTAAACATGGCATGCAAAATGCTCTAATGACTGCAATGTTGATGGAAGCTCACCAATAATAAGAAGCTCAGGAGGAATGGAACCCTTTAAGGTCCTTGAAGTGGTTAATGACTTGGTCATCATCACCAGGCTTCAAGTAGGCATTGACCCATGACTTTTTGGAGATTCCAACAAAATTCTCTTCCCCAGCCAGCACCAGAAAAATCATGTAGGCCAAGGAACCCTTGACATTTGTGACATCCAATAACTTGAACTTGCTTGAATATGTGTGTGTGCACTTCCACAAAATCATGTCCCTTGATGAAGGTATCGTATTATGATGCCTACTTTGTCATACCTGACAAATTGCCCCAAGCTTCAATCAATCGAAGAAAATAGATGGCATTTAGAGAGTGGAGGGAATGTTCCAGTCAGGTGTCTTGCCCTCCCTGCTCCAAAGGCAGTACTTGAGCCCATCACATTTGGCTGCAAAGCAGGTTGCTCTCCTCCCTGCAAATGCTATGGTGGAGACTGTCAACACATATGTCTTGCAAATTAGGGAGGACATGTACAGTATTTTAGTGAATCTCTTTGGGCATAATTGACAAGCTAATTGATAATTGATAAGCTCTTTAAGAGGATAGGGTGAGGGTTTTGGGGTGACGATTAACAAAGAGGTGTGTGTGTGTGTGTGTGTGTGTGTGTGTGTGTGTGTGTGTGTGTGTGTGTGTGTGTGTGTGTGTGTGTGTGTGTGTGTGTGTGTGTGTGTGTGTGTTTTGTCAGTGTGAGTGCAGTGCAATAAATGGACACGTTAGTCTGCACACCCAAAGTGAGAAGTTGCAATACCTTAATCCCTGCAGTAACACCTGTCAACCATAACTGTCTAACACAAAAATGGTATAAATAATACTGAGAATACTAATAAATCATCGAAGTACAATACATGAACCCAGGATACATAAAAACATACATAAAAAAGAAAATCCTTTCCCATTAAGATTTGGTGGGCCCCCTATAGTAACTATGAGGACCCCCCAAGGGTCCCGGACCCCCTGAGGAAGACCTCTGGTATTTTGCTTTCTCATTTTTGTTTTCAGAGCCCAGCTACAACAACTTTTATGCTTCAATTATGATCTAATTTAACACTGTTCTGGAGCAGGAGCAGAGCGATTACTGTGATAGGCTCATGGGTCTGTCTAGGGGGTCCCAGGTGAGGAAAGACCCCAACCAAAAGTCAGAACGGTTATTCTGGCTGCTTTAAAAGTCTAATGAATCAACTCAGGATGTTTTAAAACCTACAAAACTCTAGTATTATGAAAAAGACATTAACTGGCTAGCGTACTGTTCTGGGAGGTCCCAAAATAGATAACCCCAAGAAAGGGGGTGGGGGTCCGGAACATTTTACACCCATCATTTACTCAGTCGATTCCTTGACCCAGAAAACATAGGATTGGCATGTTTAATTAAGTTTCTATGTTGTCTAGAAGCCAAGAAAGCACAAATTATGTATTTTATGTCGGCCATTTTGAACGTCCAAAATGGCAGCTTTGCAGGTGTCTGTGCAAATGCAAACAAAGATTTTTGGATTCCCCATGGTCTGAAGATTCCAGAAATGTATAGTTTTACTAATCTCCAAAAAAAATCCAACAAAAATACATAGTGGACCTGACTATAAGGGCTTTAATTTAAAAACAGAAGTGGTAAATGGCGCATGTACAGTATATAGTGTCGACCCAACACGCTAACATTAATTACCTTCTCGCATTCACACACACATTCACACACGGACGGCGTGTGAATGTGTTAATAGGATCTCACATAAAGGTGAGAGCCTAATTTAAGCTTTATTCACAGCTTCCCGTGTCAACCTTCCCTGCCAGTGGACAGAAAATAAATATGGTATGACTGAAATTTGCAAAAGAGTAAAGATGTTTTTGAGCGGCGCTCCTGGAAGGATCTAAGCTCCAACATCTGGCTTTGTCCGGGCTCTGAAGTGTGGTCTACATCTGGCCTACATCCGGTCTACATCTGGCCTACATCTGGCCTACATCTGGTCTAGAAGAGAAAGAGAATTTACCTACGTCATCCCACAAGGGAAATTCAGTTTTCAGCTTAACCCAGCTGACCCCCAGTGCTTCGAACAAGGCACGTGGGGGGAGGGGCGCAGTGATAGCTGGAGCGGGGAATCGGACCTGCGACCTCTGGGACCTCCGGAGTCCTATAGGTGTGGACACTAACCACTCAGCTATCACTGCTATACATCTGGCCTACATCTTGGCACAAAGCGCTCAAAGTTTGTTGTACGCCCACGGGGTCACATTGGCAAAGCTGAATTTAACAAAGGAATCGGATCTAACAG
>NC_137811.1:67143761-67171261 GCF_963921795.1 Nannobrachium achirus | reverse complement strand
CATAAAAGGGATTCTGGGGAATACCCATATATGGACTTTTACATAGGTGATGTCACAGTGATGTGTCAAGGGAACCACAGTGTCAGGCGTGACCTTCAGAGATACACGGATACGTAGACAAGATGTGCCGGATGTGTCATCACAGTGACATCAGAGCATGCAGACTGTCATCAGGTCAACACAAGATTAAGACACAAAGATCATTATGCTTTACCACGAATAAAAACTCTTATGGGAAGTAGATCTTTTATTTTTAGGGCAGTTAAATGATGGGTTTTTATGCGATAACTAAGATGACTTTTTATTGATGATTTATCTTTTTATTTAATATTATGTTTTTTTTTTTTTTTTTTTTTTTCAGTTTTTCTAATAAAGTGGTAAATTGGTTTTGGTATGCGGCCAGGACTAGGCCTGGCTCAGGGAGGAGGACGGCCCTGCAAAGGCCTAGTGGATTATGCATGGCAGAGGTGTGTGTGTGTGTGTGTGTGTGTGTGTGTGTGTGTGTGTGTGTGTGTGTGTGTGTGTGTGTGTGTGTGTGTGTGTGTGTGTGTGTGTGTGTGTGTAAAAGATTGAATAGAAGTATTTGATCTTTATGATGTAACTCATATTTGTATTATTATTGTATGATGTATGCTGTAATGTAATGTATTGTGTGTTGGACTCTTGGAAGAGTAGCCGAAGGCTAAAAGAGAAAAGAGATCCAAATAAAAATAAAAATAAAATCAAACATCAGAGCAAGATGTCAGAGCAGCAAAGCCATAGGCCGTAAAAATGTGTACACACACACACACACACACACACACACACACACACACACACACACACACACACACACACACACACACACACACACACACACACACACACACACACACACACACACACACACACACACACACACACACACACACACAGACAGACACACACACACGGAGACAAGCTGTGACAATTTCTCATGGTAAACCTTCGGTCGCAATAAAAATACCTCTTAAGTAGTTAAAGAGGCGGTGCTATAGTTTTGTACTTTTTCTGGTTTTCATGTGTCTAGGAGGTTGACAGTACTTCATTAGACCCTCTGGTGTGGTTGTTATGAGCAATTATGTATTAGAGTTCTCAAATTCTGCCCGAGCCCGACCCGACCCGGCCCGGCCCGACGTAATCGGGCCGAGCCGGGCCCAAAAATTATAATAATTAGTCGGGCCGGGCCGGGCTCCGGGCTCCGTCACTCAAGCAACAGAGAACAGGCGCATATCACTGTCTGCCTGTCTTTAGCGCAGCTCTGAAGCCTGTCTAAGTTCCTAACCAATTATCCAAGGATAATCGGTGACGCATACGGAAGTATAGTCTATCAGTCTCATAGAGCGGTCTGGTTGTTGTGATGACGTCACAATCGAAACCTTTGGATATACGGAAGTCTGTCACAGGCAGCGAGTCACCATTAGCTCCGTGTGTGGAGCGGCTACAATGAAAGTTTGGAGCTGCATGTTAAATTAAAAGGCAGCAGGCAATTTCACAAGTTTGTAATAAGTATAAATCCAAGAAAACTAGCCTACTTTCAAAGCGGAACCAACCTGGATATATTGACAAGGACTTAAAAGGATTGTATTACAACATCAACATGATCAACCTAAAAGCACCACACGTTGACAGCCTTACCTGATAGAGACGTTCATCTCATCTGGTAAGATATTAATTCCATTATGCTTTCTGGTTAATCAAGTGTCCTTTGCTGCTGCTGTGTGCATTTATATTAAAGGGTTTACAGCCGTAGCGCGCCGCTTATTACGTGCCTGAGTTGTGTATGTTTAAGCATGGTGGCCAGGAGGTGTCGCGCACTAAAGAACAGATCTGCAAGCCCAGAATGCAAGCCAGATGAACACGTTTTGGGTTTATAGATCTGCCGAGCCTGCTGCCTGTGTTTGATGCGTGACCGTTGAAAGGACGAAACATAAATCACGCAGGCAGCGACAACGGAGAGAGAGGGTGAGAGCTGTATGATTGAGATTGACTCTAGTGTTGACAACAACAGGGATTTAACGTTAGCACATTTTGTGCAGAACCTTGCATGTTTCATGAGCAATTTAACACGTGAAGTTGCCATTTCACCAACTATTATATGTCCATTCTCTCACTGTTGTAATTTGAGACACTGGTGCTGCCTACTGGGCTGGCGACGTTTCTTTTTTTTTTTCTCCTCTCACTCGGGCTTTCGGGTTTTCGGGCCGAAAATGATGATAATTGTTAGGGTCGGGCCGGGCTTCGGGTCGGCCCACTCGGGCCCAGTTAGGGCCGGGCCTTAATTTCCAGGCCCGATGAGAACTCTATTATGTATTGCCTTTCTATTTGGGTTTTAGCTGTAGGCTGCCACCTTGTGGGGTCAAACGTGCCGGTCCAAAAACACAGATACTATTACATCACAGAATCAACCCCTCCCCTAATTACCATTCACCCACCATACGTGGGTGTGGCTAACTTCAGCTGGGTCACCAACCACCATGACAACCACGCATACCAATGAACTAGTGGGTGTGGCCACATAAAAACATAATTCTAACTCTTTCTGTACACTTTTTTGGAAAAAATATTCCTTCTAGTATAATTATACTAGTAGATAATCATGTTTTAGAGAGGGAAAAAATCATGGCACTGCCTCTTTAAAAAAATAACACTGACCCACTGTAGACGACACGCACGCGCACGCACGCACGCACGCACGCGCGCACGCACGCACACGCGCACGCGCACACGCACACGCACACGCACACACACACACTCTCACACACACACACACACACACACACACACACACACACACACACACACACACACACACACACACACACACACACACACACACACACACACACACACACACACACACACTCTGACCTCTAGGGCGGCCCGGCCGTCCAGGGAGCGGCGATGAAGGCTCTCTCCCTGTAACTCAATCTTATTAGAGCGTTAAGTCATTACAAGGGCGCACACAGAGACCCCACAACGCAATTAGACATTAGCCCATCACACTGACAAAGCATGACTAATTAGCAAATATCAAAGGGACGCGCAGGGAGCAGAACAACACATATTTAACACCCCTCCCACCCACCCCACCCACCCCACCCCACCCCACCCAGTCTCCTCCGGGAGGAGCAGCGTTCATCAGGTGGGAAGGAGGATGCTCTGTGAACGCGCCACTGAGCAGCTCCCCCCCCCCCCCCCCCCCCCCCCCGAGCGCTTCCTTCTGCACGCGCCTGTGAGCATCACACACCTCTCGCTCAAACGGTGTTGGCAAATCATCTCCGTCGTGCTCTGACGAGCGTCCGTGCGGACACAATAATCTGAAACATCCACTCCTCGACCCTCAAATTTGCTCACAGGACAGTCGTGGTTTGCCCCCATAGTTTTCGAATGTTTGATATTTAGCTGGATGGCTATACTATACCAAGGGTTCCCAAACTTTTTTTTATCTCAGGGCACACCATGAATATTTGTTATAATCCGAGCCACCCCTACATTATAATTTTAACTCCCAGCACCTTATATTTATAGCATATCGTCGTTGTCAGGTGGAAACCTTGTATGTCCAAAACCGTTCGTTTTGTATTCATCATCTATAAAATGTACTAAACTAGTGAAAACAGCAGATCTACAAGCACACAACGCCTCGCGTTGTAGATCGGCTGTTTTCACTAGTTTTGTGCGACAGTCTTGTATGATGAAGCAAGGCTTTGCTTAATAGACGTACACATTTGAAACTTGGAGATACGAGGTTTCTGCCCGACAGTGACGATATTTTAGTGATTATGTTGCAAGGAAAACGTTGAGATAATAGACATTTTGGTTAGAACTGACTGAAAATAACTTTGTACTTCAAGTTTAAAATGATACTAAATATTTTTTCAAGTGTCCAAATAAATTCCAAATATTATCAGATGATCTCGCGGCACCCCAGGGTGCCCCGTCGCCCACTTTGAAAACCCCTGCAATAATGGACCCTTTATCAAGTCCCGCCCGTGGTTGTGCTCATCTTCGCACCCATTGGTTGCTGTTTCTTGGTTGGACAAAGATGTCTCTCCATCCGCTACCATTGAAATAACATGTTTTTTCAGTTGCTTCGTATTGGTGTTCTGTGTATTCAATTCTAATTTTAAACTTGGTCTCAGTAAAAAAGGAACTTCTCAGGTGCAATATTAAGTGACTGGGCATGCTATGTTCTTTTCTAAAAAAATTATGTTTTAGCAAATTCAACATAAACAACCATATAAGGCGGAATCAGGGCGGAACCAGGGCAGAACAAGGCAGAAAGAGCCTGGTTGTTCAGTAAAGGGGAACACACACTGGACGCGGAGGCGGCGCGTCAAAATATACGGCCCCATTATTTTCAATGAACTAACCCACACCGGCGGCATCAGATGCCTCGCCTGCCGCGCCGATATGCTGCTGTTCTATTTTTCCAGCGTTGATGCGCGGTGAACATGTTCTCCCATGGTTCTCCCATGGAAAATGGATGTGCTGTGTGGCAGCGCGCTGCATCCAGTTGGGGTTACCGTGCGGCACTTCACGTGCGTCGATACCCCGACGCGACGCTGCGCAGCCGCCCGCGTCCAGTGTGTGCTCCCCTTAAGGGTCAATTGTCCCGTGTTCGGGGGCAGCGGGTGACGTACAGTATACGTACTCCTACCGGTGGGAAGTGCCACGACACTCCTCATCTGTCAGTGGGGGAGTATATAGGACGAAGTCTCTACGTCCTCCCGGTGGGGGCTCCTCACTGGCAGGTGAGTCGGATACAACAGCACGTGACAACAAGGAAATGTGTGTAAGGAGGAATCAATAGACCCGATTCACGGCCCGCCCAGGCACTTCTCAGCAACTTCCTGGTGCTGACGTCAGCTTTGAAGGGTAAACTAACACAGAAATTGCTGGACTTAAAGCCAACAAATCATTATTTCGAACGGTAAAGTAAATTATAACGCTTTGTGCCTGACTATCTTGTGTTCTTGATCATGCTAGCCGTATTTTATACTTTACTATTCGGAAATTGCATTACATTTGCGATTTCTGTGTTAACTCTATGGGCTTTTAGTAGTTTTCCCCTTCAACCGTGACGTCAGCACCAGGAAGTTGCGTAACGTGAATTCGGTCAACTGGCATAACGACTAAATAGGGGAGGGAAAAAAAGGGATACTGTACTGTAGGCCTACAGTACAGTACAAAGAAAACATGTACCACTCGTTCTGGGATATTATAACATGAGATTAAGGTCAGAAAATAGGTAGTACGGAATTCTCCTTTAACCAATGAAACCATATTTGATAGGGTCCAGAAAAAAGATTCATTTTGAAGAGCCCAAAAGAGCCCCAGAAGCCACGTGCGTGTGCATGTTTGTAATCTGACGGTTTTAAAATCGACGTCAGTTTGTTTACTTTCGGTCGCGAAAACTAAAATCCTAACCGCGGCTGACCGTCGCGGCCCAGTGTCGCCGTGAAAAAGAGCGTCTCTCGGCCTTCTTGGCGTTCTGGAAGTAAATTTCCGAGATAAAGCCGTTTCTTTGCATCAGCATAGAACTGAAGTCTATATGGAGAATAGACGCTCCATGATGCTGGCGGCCGAGTTGCATGATGGGATATGTAGTGTTTTTGCTCACCAGCTGCTACCGCAGGTTCTGTTTACATGGTAACCATGGCAATCAGGTAAGACGTCCCCAGACACCTGTGGATGTCTTAAGGAAAAAGTGAAATCCATTGTGTTAATACGCGTTTGAAGGACCATGATAAAGACTTTTATGTTTTCTAAAAACAAGCGTGTCATGAGACCTTTAATATATTAATTTACGGTGAATGAAAAAAAAAAAAAACATACTAAATGATATGTTATGTAAATTATAAAGCACTGTCTTACCCATTTAGGCATAGAATTATTGAATGCTTTAACCAGTGAAAAATAGCAGATACACAAGCTCGCAGCGCGGCACCGAGTGCCGAGCTGCGAGCTTGTAGATCTGCTATTTTTGAAAAAGTCGTGAAAATGTGCAAATCTTGGAATATATGTATTTTTAAAGTGAACGTTTGTAACTCGAATTTTGCTTCTGGGGGGTCCCTGGAACTAAATATTTTGAGATGGGGGTCCTTCACATGAAAAGGTTTGAGAACCACTGACATAGTAGTCTCTCAAGAACAGACTAAAGCCTCTATCAGAGTCCAGGGTGAAAAAACATACTAAATGATATGTTAAGTAAATTATAAAGCACTGTCTTACCTTAAGACGAACTTGATCACCGCAGGCAGAGGCAATCCAGCCCTCCGTGGGTAACGAGGTCTCAAAATGACAAATTCAGATTTCACAACACAGTTCCATCAAACCACCTCATTTGATGCAGTCGAGATTGGAAGTGCATGTGAAATAACTTCATCGCCTCTGAGAAGGCAACAAACAATGTGTTCCATTTTGTTTCGAGAGCTGACACTTGGCTTGTGGTCTTCCATTTCATCTTCCTTCAGCTCAGAAGTGAAAACATTGGCTGTTTTTTGCATTGGGCCATCAACTGAGGGGAGCACCATCGCCCCTGAAAATACTGGTAAAAGAGAATCTTGCTAAGCAGCAGGCCAGTGTTTCAGATTAAAATGAGTTAAATGCTTTCCTCTCCTTTCTTTTATAAAGAAATTGTGAAATTAACAGAACTACTGTACAAACACATGTAGTGGTGCAAAGTAGAACGGCTACTTTCGCTGTCGGAATAAGGGTTTAATTATTAATTCATAATGTCTTTCTGTTATTTTTGGTCCCGGAAGAGACACCGAATGTGTCTTTATTTTTAGATTTCACTAATTGTTTACATTTCCTCCAAAGTCATTTGAATATTAATGGACTTACCTGAAGAACTGGGTCAACATTAGCAACACATTGTTGTGCATTTAATAAGCCATAGGCAATCGGATTGTGTCCAAAAATCAATGCTTTGTCCCAGGACTATTTTGGGCTAGACTTGTCAAGTAAATCCTTGCCTTACAATGCAGAAATGAAACGTATCCAGTGTTCAACTCAGAAATCAGTGGTTTGAACAATTCCAAGAGCGTACTCACGCACGTGCAACATGTCTGAAACGCAAGTGCCTACCAGACACATCCATTTCCCATGATGCCTTGCGGGACAGTAGGAAGTGCTGCCAACCATATGAGCGCCGGTTTCTGTTGTGTAGTTTGTTTGACTTGCGTTGGACTGTTGGCACACTGAGAGAAAACTACAAACAAAATGGCTTTCAAGCGTATTCTGTGTAACGCGCGGCTGGAAAGCGGCTGTGCGGCTGGAAAGCACCAATGGTTAATTGTTCCAGCTTGTTCCAGAGTGTCATCTTCTCATATGTCTTCATGTCATTATCAATTATGACGCGTGTTCATAATTGTGATCTATCTCTCTAACTCACTCAATGCCAAGTGCCAAAATGGCTCCAAGGTAGATGTGCCATGATTTTGTATGTTTTTCTTTACTATGCAATGAAAAAAAATGTTTATAACAGACACAGTTGTTGTGATTCAGTGGCAAAAGAAATGTTGTCAATCAGAAAGTATGGTTCCAGAGATAGAGCTGTTTGAATCAAAAAAAGTGTCCATCCACTAGAATGAACACACATTTTCTCAATCAGCTAAACGAGGGAACCAACACACAAACAGAGAAAAGCATCTCTCTGATCTCAGGTCATTTTGACATCTTTTAAAAAAAAATTATAATAATAATAATTAAATATTATAGCCTTTGATCTAAAGACGTCAAAGACGTCATTGGCACATTGAAAAAAGCAGTCATGAGACGTCATTGGCATTGAGTGAGTGTTAATCTATCTCTTTAACTCTTGGATGTTCCAGAAGCAATATACGTACAGTTACAACTATTCACCCAGTGACGAAAATTAGGGTATACAAATTCGCCTTAACTTTGGATTCTGTGAAAAAAGCGACAGGCATAGCTGTGTTACAGCATGCAGGTGACACATACTTAAAGGAGGACTTTGCCACTTTTAAACCTATCTTCATATAATAGGTCCTCACTAATGTTCATAATAAAATTGCAAAAAAAAACGAAAAAAATACTACTCGGTCCAAGTCTCTTAGGAGAGTAGGAGAGCTGTGGGAAGTTCAGAAATCCATAGTCTTGTGACATCATCATTTGACAGATTTCTTTTTTTTAACAACATTTTTGAAAAAATATTTTAGATTTTTATCATCGCAAGAACAATAGCTAACTTTTTTTTAACATTGCAACTTTTCAGGAATAGAAAGCCTGCATTTTCTATTAGCTTGGATTCCCCATTGATGATTTCACAAGACTATGGATTTCTGAACTTCACACAGCTCTCCTAGAGACTTGGACTGGATACTAGGATAGAATAGAATAGAATATATATATATATATATATATATATATATATATATATATATATATATATATATATATATATATACAGTATATTGCAATTTTATTATGAACATTAGTGAGGACCTATTATATGAAGATAGGTAATCCTTTAGAATGTATTATTTATTTAATATCAACACATCGTGTATGCTTCTATGATGTAAGTATAGTTGCCGGTCTTCAAGCTCTGAGCTTGCAGATCGGCTATTTTTGGACAAGAGATTTGTTGGCGGGCGGCGGGGAAAAGTAGCTCATCTCCAAATACAGTCGGAACTCCGTTTCCATCCGTTTCTCTGAGACCAGAGGGGTTTAAGTGGTTGAACTCCGTTCCAATCAGCCAGAAAAAGGGCCATTTTCCGGTGTGAACGCGTCTCTGACAGCCAGAGGGTCGAGGGGGGGGGCGCGAGGCGCGTGTCTGGGGGGTCTTTGAGGGAGGAAGAGAGAGGATTATGTTAGGTTAGCGCTGTCCACATCAAAGCAGAACCCTGTCAAGAACCAAGAACTCCTGTTCGCAGAAACACACACGCACGCATGCACAAAGGCCACACACATGCATGCCAGTGTGTAGTATGTGCGCTCTCTCACTCTTGTCAAACACAGAGACACACACACTCACGCACACATGCATAGGACACACTCACAGATGCACACGTTCACACACACATCAGGCCAGTGGCCGGGTGTATGCACATTGGCGCACGGCCGCACACGCACAGATACACTCACACACTCTGTTTTTTCATTCACGCATCCATAGACTTACCTTCAGACGCGCGCACGCACGCACACACGCATGCACGCACACACACACACACACACACACACACACGCACACACACAGAACGCTACACTCTTGGCAGAAGACAGGCTGTCAAGAAGCCAAAGAAACTGCTCTTTGAGCTCTCCATAAATGTACTTTGAAGGGGCCAAGGCATAGCTTGTAGAAAATACTGTCACAAGGAGTGCACACACACACACACACACACACACACACACACACACACACACACACACACACACACACACACACACACACACACACACACACACACACACACACAAACACACACACACACACACACACGCGCGCACTCGCAAAGAACAGCACCATAAAAGCTCAATTTCAAAACTACTTGAACATAATTACTTTCTAAAGTAAGTCCTTTCAACAGCAGTGCATTGTGGTTGACATATAGCCACCAGATCAGGTATTCTATTGATGGTGGTAAAACCTCCTCAACGCCTCTTATTTCCAATTAATCCATTTGGTCCGGGGAACGCATTATTATTTTATGCTTTAACTATTAAAAAAATATCAGATCTACAAGCCGCGCTGCGAGCTTGAGGATCTGCTATTTTTTGGGCTTTTATTTTAGCCCATATTTTAACCTGATTCCACTGCAAAAACGGATTTTCAAGAAAGTAAAGAAATCCTTGTTTGTAGCATATTAGTCTTATTTTTGGTCTTCTCCCCTTCTCAGTTCTTATTTTGAAGGAGTTTGTTGCTAGTTTTAAGCAAGAAAAGAAATGCTCACCCCATTGGCAGATTTATTTGCTTGATATGAGACAATTTAGGCTAGATGTTTTTTTTATTTTTATAATTAGATCAGGGAATTAATTAGATCAGTGTCTTCTAAATCCTTCTAAGGGTTTTTTTTTTTTACCTATGTTTCAGTGGTGCTCAAACCTTTTCATGTCAAGGACCCCAAAAATGATATGTATATGGCCACGGACCCCCATCTCAAAATATTTAGTTCCAGCAGGGACCCCCAGAAGGAAATAAATGTAGTTACAAACGTTTGCTTTAAAAATACAAAGATTTGCACACATTTTCACAACTTTATAAAAATAGCAGATCTACAAGCTCGATCTGTAGTGTATATCTCGAGTGTATATCTACTATTTTTCAATAGTTAAAGCATACAATATTAATTCCAGGTATAAATGGATTAAAAACCTTTATAACAAAACATCCATTCCGGTCCTTTAGCCCCCTCATTATGAGAGCGGGGGCATTAACACGTTTTTAATCTTCGCCAAGCCGATTACAATGTTGCAATTATAATGTTTTTTTCTGTTTTATTGCGTAAGTAACAAAACGTCCTTTTTTTCTCCTCTTCTTCTTTCTATCCATGCCATAATCCAATTTGCCATATAACCCAAAGATAAGCGAAGAATGCACGCGCACGCACGCACGCACACACACACACACACACACACGCACGACACACACACACACACACACACACACACACACACACACACACACACACACACACACACACACGCACACACACACACACACACACACACACACACACGCACACACACACGCACACACACGCACACACACGCACACACACGCACACACGCAGAAAGAGAGAGACACACACGGGCACCACAGGCCTTAATTAAAGAGAATTCATATTTTATGAAGCAATTCTCAAGAAGTTAAGTGCAGCACTGACCCTTCCAGACCCCCAGACAGACAATGTCAAATAAACTAACATTTAAATCAGGGCATAATAAAGACCAGCACAGCCTGGTACAGCCTGGCCGGGCACCACCCACATCACCACCTCCATCACCTCCATCACCACCATCACCATGGCCTCTGCCTCGGCATGCAGGGCGCGGTTCAGAGCAGTCCCAGCCAGCACGCCCACATGGGTCCCGCATGGGTATGAGGTGGGCTACTTGGGTTCCATGTGGGCATGGGCTTGAAGTGGGCAAATTACATGGGTCCCACGTGGGCTACATGTGGGATAACTGGGCATGGGTTGTCATGGGTTCTCAAACTCCTGCTCCGTTCCAAGTGCATAACGCCCGCGGGATTCGAACCCGGGTTCTCCCTACGTGAAAGTCCAAAATCTTAACCGTTGATCCATAAGGATACATTGGTGCCGTGACCCAGGATCGTGTTTTCCCCGTGGGGAGGAGGTCAAAAAATGTAGTCACAAATGTTTGCTTTAAAAATACATAATATTCAAAGATTTGCACACGTTTTCACGACTTTTGAAAAATAGCAGATGTACAAGCTTGCAGCGCGGCACTCGGTGCCGCGCTGTGAGCTTGTGTATTATCTGCTATTTTTCACTGCCTCGGCCTGATGGCCTCAAAAGTCTAGTAATTCCCTCAGTCCATAGGGACATGCCTTTGGTCTAGTGGTTAAGATACTTTCACGCGGGAGACCCCAAGTTCGAATCCCGGGCGTTATACACTAAGGACCCCCAGTATGGCATAGGCATTAAGGCCCATTCCCACTGGGCGCGATAAATATAAAGATAAAAAGGGTATCATGGTTCAGGTACATGCGGTAGGTTCCAGACATCTCGAACAAACTCCCGAGAAGAAAAGAGACGAAAAAAAAGAACGAAAAAGGCAGGTTCCTGGTGGGTAAATATAAAGTGTCCTGTCCCCACTACGGCCACCAGGGGGTGTTGTTGATGATGATGTTGTGGAGGAAGGGGGGCCTGGTGAGAATAGACCCACGGCGCCCCAGGGTTTTCCTATAGATATAATGTTCATGGCGGAATCGGCCGATGAAGGACCCTGTTTTAAAGTCCGGAGCACCGTGAGCGCCATTGCTTCCCAGGCCACAGAGACAGAGGAGGAGACAGAGATACAGAAGGAAAAAAAGCCTAATTTCCACTGTAGGGCCAACCCAGAACTAGAACCAGATCGAACTTTCCAGAACCAAGAACTTTCAAGAACCTGTGAAGCTCCGGGACCACGTTCTGCTTACGTTTCCATACAACCAGAACTATCCCAAAAAAAAGACCAGCAGCGCTGCTGCCCATAGTTTCCCACAACTAAAGTTTAGTTCTACTTCAGGAGCAGGAACTGAAAAAAGGTTCCAGGAACCTCGTCTGGAACCGGGCCGTACGCAATGGAAACTAAACCAGAACCAAATAAAATAGGTTCAGGTTCCTGAAAGTTCTGGTTCCACCTTGCAATGGAAAAGGGGCTAAAGACTGTTTTGTTTGAACTTTGAAGCTGTGACGACGTTGCTGCCACCACGCCAAAGCACTGGAACTGGCCTACTGGACTGGACTGGACTGGACTGACTTAACCGGGGGCATACAGTATTCATGGGTTGCATTTGTAGTCCTCCACCGGCCATGTTGAGGACCAACACAAGTGTTCTGATTGGCGTAGAACATTAGTGCTATGCCAATCACACACATTGAAACACCTGTGTATAGGACTACAAATGCAACACCATGCATGAATACACGGCTATCGGCTCTGTACATAAACTGTATAGTACCAGGTTTTCAGAATTTGGCGTGTACCTGTTTCCCATTCTGGGTTTAGCCTCATACTGTAGCTTGGTTTCGATTGGCTCGGCAGATGGTTTTGAAAACACTGTGTGTTCGCATCAGATCTATAACGCCATAACTTGCACCTCCGCCGTATGACGGCGGCACGGACCAAAAATAGACGATCTAATAAGCCAGTGGTTCTCAACCTGTGGGTCGGTGACCCCCAGTGGGAGGTCCCCACTCCACTCCTCAGATGATTACCTTAATGTGACAAAATTGTTTTCTCACTCAACAGTAAACAAACCAACATAAAGTTACTATAGAGAGCAATTTGAGGACTAAAATGACAAATTAAACATTGGCCAAATTGTCAAATATTAGAGGCAGAAATTGTGAAAATAGCAGATCTACATGCTCACAACGCCTCGCAACGCGAGGCGTTGTGAGCATGTAGATCTGCTAGTTTCACAATAGAACCATGTTATACAAAATATAATGCCTCAACTCCTAATGATCATCAGGGCGGGGATCCCCAGTTAAAATATGATTATTTTGAGGGTCACGGCCTGAAAAGGTTGAAAACCATGCAATAAGCCATTACTTCTGGTCTGCACTGCCGTCATATGACAAAAGTACAAAATGTTTTCTGCTTTTTGTTTGTAAGTCTGAAGGACAAGGGAAGGTGGCGGGGGAGCTAGCGCTGTAAACTGAGGCAATTTTCGTTCAGGATTCTGACAAAAAAAACATAACAGGCAATACAGCACAGAGCATTCTGACAAAAAAACATAACAGGCAATACAGCTTGGAGCAGCGCGACGAGCAACAGGGACAGTGAAGCGTATACAGCCAGGGAGAGAAAAACAAATGGACCCGGGCTGAATGGAATGGACTTACTTAAGTCAGCACATTTGACAGAACACAAACCTTATTTTGTACACAAAGTGCTGTCAGGATTTTGAGTAAAGTAATCAGAGCATTAAGAGTGTGTGTGTGTGTGTGTGTGTGTGTGTGTGTGTGTGTGTGTGTGTGTGTGTGTGTGTGTGTGTGTGTGTGTGTGTGTGTGTGTGTGTGCGTGAGTGCATCATGCGATTACTTGTAAAATATACGCGAAGCAATTTTTTAGATTGCAGCACAAGCAGCGGGGGCTCATGGACTGATGGGGATCGTTGGCTGAATGATGTACACATATGTGTTTTATATATCGTCGTTGTCGGGTGGAAACCTTGTATGTCCAAAACCGTTTGTTTTGTATTCATCATTTAAAAAATGATTTAAACTAGTGAAAACAGCCGATCTACAAGCACACAACGCCTCGCACCGCAAGGCGTTGTGTGCTTGTAGATCTGCTGTTTTCACTACTTTTGTGCGACGGCCTTGCATGATGAATAAGGGCTTTACTTTGCGAAAGAACGTGCAAATTTGAAACTTGGAGATACAAGGTTTCCACCCAACAAAGACAATATATATATATATATATATATACATGTATATATGCATAAATGCATGCACAGCAGAGTGAGAGAGTGAGTGCGTGTTTCAGAGGGAGAGAGAAAGATTGAAAGAGCTCGAGAGAAAGGGTGCAAGGGAGCGAGCGGGGGGGAGGGGGTATAAGTGCACAGCGGGGCATTATAGAGGATCGTGTCGCAGTGGGCTCCACACATGCTTAGCCAGTGCCCAGTGGTGTAAAGTACTGTATTTAAGTACACTTTTGAGTTATTTGTACTGTACTTGAGTAGGCTATATATCGTCACTGTCGGGCAGAAACCTCGTATCTCCAAGTTTTAAATGTGTACGTCTTTTGCCCTGCTTCATCATACAAGACCGTCGCACAAAACTAGTGAAAACAGCCGATCTACAAGCACACAACGCCTCGCGATGCGAGGCGTTGTGTGCTTGTAGATCGGCTGTTTTCACTAGTTTAGTACATTTTATAGACGATGAATAAAAACGAACGGTTTTGGACATACAAGGTTTCCAACCGACAACGACGATATATTTTTTACTTCTACTCCACTACATCGCGGATCCAAATATTGTACTTCTACTCCACTACATTTATATGAAAACTTTAGTTACTAGTTACTTTTCAGGTATAAATTGTATTATTACAAAACATACATAAATCACTTTAGCCCATTTTTACTTTTACTTTTGGTACTTTAAGTACATTTTGGTGCCAATACTTTTGTACTTTAACTCAAGTACATTTTGAATTCCGGACTTTTACTTGTAACGGAGTATTTCTACATTGCAGTGTTGATACTTTTACTTAAGTCAAACATTTGAGTACTTTTTACACCACTGCACACACGCACAGTCGCACACACACCAGGGACGTGCTGGGCCCCTGATTCAGCCCGGGAAAAAGAGTTGGAGAGGCCCTCATTGCGCGCTATAGAGAGAGATCTCTCTCTATAGCGCTGCTGCTACTCAAAGATTTGCCATTTCAGATCATGACACGTGACAAGCCAGTGGGCCAATTACATGAGTTTTGTGGTTGTCGGGTGGAAACCTTGTATGTCCAAAACCATATGTTTTGTATTTATCATTTTAAAAATGATTTAAACTAGTGAAAACAGCAGATCTACAAGCACACAACGCCTCGCACCGCGAGGCGTTGTGTGCTTGTAGATCTGCTGTTTTCACTACTTTTGTGCAACGGCCTTGTATGATGAAGCAGGGCTTTGCTTTGCGAAAAAAATTATACATTTGAAACTGGGAGATACAAGGTTTCTGCCCGACAGTGACGATTTACTTTGTTGGCCGCCCAGCCCCCAAAATGGAACGAAGGTCGACATTTAATTTTTTATTTTTTCCTAATGGCCGGCCTGGTCCAGGCCGGGAATGAACCGGCCGTTCGGGAGATGTCCCGCTTTTCCCAATGGCCAGCACGTCCCTGACACACACCCATGCAGGCGCATGCTCCTCCACAGATTCGCGTGGGGCCATGGGTCTCCAGGTCCAGTGCCAGATGGAGCTGTCACGGCCAGCAGCATGCAGGGTAAGAACAAACCTATGAATCAAGGGGTCGGCCTTAGTAATAACACCAGCAGACATTATAGCACACATTAGCAGCAGCAGCCATTCCATTCCAAGCCAGGCCAAACCAGTCCATTTCAGCGGGCCAGTGTTAGAGATACATCATGGACAACACACTGTGTAGTGTAACCCCTCCATCAGCCTCTCTCTCTCTCTCCCCATATTGGTCGTCTTTCTAAAGCAGTGGTTCTCACAACATCTCCGTGTATGTCGAAAGGACCCACGAATCGATGTGCGTTCGGTATAGGGATGGAGCCCTATTCCATAACCCGATAACAGATTTATTGAGTACCCGGTATCAATAAGCTCTGGGTTTATCAAGCTTGTTATCGAGCATAGCGGCCCATGATGTCATGTTTAAACAATCAAGAAATTATTACAGTACTATCCATAATATAAAGCCATTTAACACTTATTGCACACTAATGAATGATTGTTTATTGATATTTAATGATATTTGTTACTTTTGTCAATTGTAATCTTCATAGATGGTGGTCAGCAACAAACCTATACAGTCGCAACAACTGGCCAATGAAAAAATATACCAGTTATGTTCTGAATTTGTCGTCTCATATCTTTCCACAAAATATTAGAACACACTCAATAGTAGGCTCGATAAAAGCCAGGCTCAACAAGCAGGATCGATAAGGTGCTCATTATCAAGAGAAATTAACGAGCTCCATACCTAGCGTTCGGCCGAAGTTATTCAAAAGTTTGTTCGTTTTTTTCAAAACAGCCAGTTGCATGTACAAGCTCACACTACATCGCTATATATGGCGGTGCGTCGTGAGCTTGCAGATCGTCTAATTTTCAAATAGCCAAAGTATGAAATGTACAAGTTGTTAAAAGTGTAGGCTATTTCGATGCTACATTAACCCATTTAGGCCTAGAATTAATTAATGCTTTAACCATTGGAAAAAATAGCAGATATACAAGCTCACAGCGCGGCACCGAGTGCCACGCTGCGAGCTTGTAGATCTGCTATTTTTGAATATATATATTTCTAAAAGCGAACATTTGTAACTAAAATATTTGCTTCTGGGGGGGGGGGGGTCCCTGGAACAACATATTTTTTTACATTTACTTAACCCATTTAGGCCTAGAATCATTGAATGCTTTAACCAGTGAAAAATAGCAGATATACAAGCTCACAGCGCGGCACCGAGTGCCGCGTTGCGAGCTTGTAGATCTGCTATTTTTGAAAAAAGTTAGACCAACAGAGACCTACCCGGAACCCCCTCTCTCTGGAGGGGGACCATGGACCGCAGGTTGAGAACCAGTGCTCTAAATTATTTTCAACCCCCCATTCATTCATTAGCTTTGGAGAGAGAGATAAGAGAGAGAGAGAGAGAGAGGGAGGGAGGGAGGGAGGGAGGGCGGGGGGCACAAAGTGAAGGACATTATGCTATATATTACCCAGCAGGCACCAGCCAGGTGCCGGTTTGGTGCATAGGACAACCATGGCAACGCGCCACCAGAGAAATGCGGCAACATAGCAACCCAGCTAGCTGCGTGGGCGTGCGGGCGGTGTGAGGTGCGAGACCAGGCTCTCTACAGTCGGCATGGTCATCAGATACACACTCCACTCACATCAGGTGCATGGCCGCCGCCGTCAGGGTGGAAACCTTGTATGTCCAAGAAGGCTCCTTTTTTTTTATTACTCCCTCCCCCCCCAAAAAAGAAAAGTGAAAATAAGCGATCTACCCATGGCTCTGTGAGCTTGTAGAGCGTCTATTTTCACTATTTATTTGTACTTTTACGTGTGACGAAGTATAAGCGATAGATCGGAGTTCATTTCCGATCAAAAAAAGTAAAGGTAAAAGTTGAAATAATGGAGATAAGAGGTTTCTGCCCGACAGCGACGAAATTAGTAGTCTCTCGAGTCAGACGACTGACCGTTCAACGCTTCGTAAGAGTCTGTTGTAGCCACGCCCCCTCCTGACGCCCGCCAACGGAAGCCGTCGTCTCGTTTGCCCGTTCACGAAAAATATATATCTTAAAACGACTTAAAAAATAGCCTTTTTTTCGAGCTTCCATCTCTGCTAAGCTGCTATTGGCTAAAATGCGCTTCTTCAACTAATTTGATTTACAGCGGGACGAAATGTGGCGTTTTTTCTTTTTGCTTTTTTTTACCGCCGCTTCCGTTGCAGAGACTGACCGGAACCGTATTTGGCGCAATTAAGCGTGCAAAGGGGAAATTACGTTGAGTCAACGACGAGTCTGTCTGGAGAGACTAGTATACTGTATAGGTAAAATAGTTAACATTGTTCATGGTGAATTAAACCTCATCAAATCAATTCATCCACCGATTGATCGTCCTCATCATCATCATCATCATCATCAGCAGCACCTTCGTCGTCAACAATCAATCAAAAAGGAGCAAGAACACAGTATCTACTGGTCTCTGTTTTTTTGCTAAGTGAGAGACTTGGTGAGACGGAGGAGGAGATTTTAAAAATGAAAAAGAACAGAAAAGACAGAATGAGAGGAAAGGGTGGTGGAGAGAGAGAGAGAGAGAGAGAGGGGGGAGGGTCAAAGGATTGTGTTAATCACTTGAACCCTATAATGGCCACGTTCTAGATTTTTGACGGAAACCGTATTGGTCAAAATGCAGTTCTAACTCAAGTCGAGTTCTCGATCTACAGACGACAACAGAGAGTTTAGGTGGTCAAATCCGTCTTCAAAGGTATTTTCTAAAACGGCTACTTCCATTCCTTGATTCTGATTGGCTGGTTTCGCTTTAAGTGCTGCGGTATATGAGACTATATATACTATATATTATACTATGTTCCACAGCGCACCAATTATCTGCACCTGTGTTGTTGGCAAAAAAGCTGGGAACTACTTTCTTGTAGCTGGGAACTACTTTCTTGTAGCTGGGAACTACTTTCTTGCAGACCTTGCAGTGAATTATTAGTGAAATAGACAGTTTTAATTGGTACATGTCTATGATTTTTCATGTTGCCATATTGTAACCGTTTTAGAAAAGCAATAAGCCACGCGAGGCATGTGGTTACCTGTATCACCACGCCTCTCAGCCGTTATAAAATACCAGGTAACCACATGCCTCTTGAGGCTTATTGCTTAATTGTCTTTCTTTCTTCAGCACACCGTTTGGAAACTACAGGGTTACATAGAGAAGAGGATAAAGACAGGATGATATGTAGAAGAGAGTAGGCCTAAGTAGGATATGCTATGCTGTAAGATGATGAGTCAATGCCAAGAGTGAAGATGAAAGAATGGAGACTGCAGAGAGAGAGAGAGAGGGGGGGGGGGGGGAGAGCACAGTGGTGTAAACCAGTGGTTCTCAACCTGTGGGGTCGGGACCCCCAGGAGGGTCCCCACATTATTTTAGAGGGTCCCGATGATTAACTTAATTAACTCAACAGTAAACAAACCAACATACAGTATAAGTGTACAGAGGGTATCTGGAACATTTCTAAAGTGACAATGTAAGGACCTTTTTAATACCTTTTAAATGACAAATTAAACGTTGGCCAAACTGAAAAAAATGTAATATTAGTGACAGAAATTGTGAAAACAGCCGATCTACATGCTCACAACACAGTTGTGAGCATGTAGATCGGCTATTTTCACAATAGAACTGTGTTATACAAAATGTAATGCCTCAACTCTTAGTGCTCGTCAGGGTGGGGGGGTCCCCAGTTAAAATATGATTATTTTGGGGGTCACAGCCTGAAAAGGTTGAGAACCACTGGTGTAAAGCGTCTAAGTAGATTTACTCCAAGAACAGTTTTGAGTTACTTTTACTTTACTTGAGAAACACCTTGTAATTGGAGTTAGTTATTCAGATTCACATGTTTAATACAAAACCTCTGTACTCAAGATATTGGGAAAAAAAATAGTCGATCTATACAAGTTCACAACGTGTCAAGACGTGAGCTTGTCCAAACATTTTGAAATGTCTCCAAAAACGGGATTGTTTCTTACTTTTAGTACTTTTTTCTTTTTTTTCTTGCTGCCAAAACATTGAATACGGGACTATTATTTTTGTATTGTCGTATTTGTTTCGTCGCAACCTTTACTGAAGTGAAACACCACCACTGACAGAGAGAGAGAGAGAGAGAGAGAGAGAGAGAGAGAGAGAGAGAGAGAGAGAGAGAGAGAAGGGGTGAGGGTCAGAGGCGTAATTTCAGAAAGAAATAGGGGTGGCAGAAAAGTCGAGAGGTTGATGGACGGTGACATATAGGTAGTTCAGGTACCATTGTTCCCTATTGAGCTTGGCACATTTCCTGGGGCAAGCTGCCCAGATCACACATGTCACAGATGTCTTCTTATTTTTCTCCACTCTCAAAAAGTGCCTACAATGTAGTGCATTTGAAATTACATTGCAGTGCGCATCATGGGGTGATCACTGCTTGTCTCCTGTGAATTGTTTTATTTTTATTTTGGTTTATTTTCTGTTTATTTCGTTGCTGAGTGAGTGAGGTCAGCAAACAATGTGACGTGAGTGAGATGAAAAAAACCTGGTTGAAATGTGCCAATCTCAACAGGCAACATCGGTAGGAGTGAGCGAGGCAGACAGCTACAGTAGATACAGATTGATGGGACGGAGAGTTTAGACGTTTTCTTGTCTTTTTTTGTCACAGGCACTAATGTCTTCACAGTCATATAGGAGGAATCAAAAATTCAAAAATGAACCTCTTGTTGTGTCTAGAATTGCTACAAAGCTAAAACATTTAAAACTATTGTTTAATCTATATATATTAGCACTTCCTCCAAGTATACCAAACTGAACTCATATATTATAGATATATATACCTGTACGTATATATATGTATATATTTATTTGTACATATATATTTCTTTTTTTATAGATAAAATGATAGAATTCCAAAATGATAGTTTTGAATACAATGGGGTGTTCAATAAAATATCTCAGTTAAATCACAGTATAACATGGTACATTCTCAAAAAGAAAAAAGAAAAAAAAAGAAAAACATAGTATAATATTCATATATTCTTTTTTTCCCCCCCTCAGCAAAGCAAAGAAGAAATTAAGCTAGAAGGGGTGAGGGATCGGGGGTGGGGTGGGGTGGGGTGGGGGGGGGGGGGGGGGGGTTGTAGGTGGGGGTCACGTCTCCGCATGCACTCACACACACTTAAGCTGCATCCAAACCTGAAGCTATTTCTTCTATTCACTTTGGTCGCGCAGGTCCGCGTTGGTAAAAAATCATGTCCCGTTGGAATCAAGGCGAAACACACATAAAGAAGGGAGTCCCAACACCAAACGCCAAAAACATGTCCGTGTCTCCGGACAACATCGACGCTGATTGGCTGTTAGGACGCGAGGGGTGGAGTGGGGATGAAGCGAAGGTTGCTTCAGTTGGATTTTTCCAAGTGGGGCGATGATACGAGTCGACCGTTCGCACCGCCCCTTTGATCGTTCGCGCCACGCTCGGTCGCGCGTTGTCTCATCTTTGCATTCCCTCTGTATGTAATCGCGCCGCTCGAACCATCCAGGTTTGAACCCAGCTTTAAATATCAGCGCCTCGGTTTGTTTCACGGGCCTCGTTCGATTGGTTGGAAACAAGTCATGTGAGCTTCTTCCCACATGGTGGACACGCCTACATTTACTGGAGCACTGTACACACATTGTTCAGTATCTGTATACTTTAGATGAGTGTTTGCTACTTTAGGATACTTGTGTGACTTTGACGGCACGATTACTGTACATTTCTAGGAAAGGGGGAAAAAGTATTATTATGAATTAATCACTTCTTAAGCCCTGTTATATATATATATATATATATATATATATATATATATATATATATTAACTAAGTGGAGTACTAATATTTGACCAGGAGTATCTGTATCTTTGACTCAATTATTCTGGAGTTGAGTAATTTTGTCCACCACCGTCTTGCTGTTCCACCGTATAACTGGGAAGCCAGCCGTCCTGTTAAGCCTCTAAAGCCCCTATCAGAGTCGGTACCGCGGTGAAGAGCTATCCTATGTCTTTTTGAGTCATAAAACTACAATGTTACGTCATTCCTCGCGGTGAAGAGCTTTCCACCGCGAGTCCCGACACATCTCTCTGTTTTTACTTTCAGACAGATAGGCTCTTCACCCCGTTCACTGATTGGTCGATCTAGACCAGTCAGTCACAGTGAATAGGACTTCACCGTGACTGACTGATGGCCTTCACTTATTTTCTGAGGTGGGGTTTGCAGAGAGCTGCAGTAGTGGTATATACCTCGAGGACAGAGATGGCCGGCCTGGTGCCCAAAGCATTTTCGTTTTCTTTTTACTTCCATTTACGTTTTACACAACCCAATCTTCGCTGCTGGTCTTTGGAAGCGGGGGGGGGGGGGGCATTTCAGCTAAAAACATGCAATGATAAGGGGGGGGGGGGACAAAAGGGGAGAAAGGGACCAAAACGCATCTCTCTAGAAAACAAATATTTTTTTGTAGATTTTTTTTTTTGTTTTTGTTTTTGTTTGTTCGTCCTTTAAACCGATATGCAAATCGTCCCAGTAACGCAGATCTATGGGGGGGGGGGGGGGGAGCAATCAGTGTGCAGTAAAACAGCTAGTGCCCTTGTTGAAAAAGAGAAGAGGAAAAAAAGGTGTTTGCGGGGGGAGGGAGAGGATTCGGAAGACCCTATAAACCCGTTTGGAACTCCGTCCACGTGCCCAACTGAAACCCCACCCACCCACACATACACACACGCGCGCGCACACACACACACACACACACACATGCAACTCATGCACGCGTTCACCACCGTTGGTCAAAGAGGTAACTGACTGCTGCTCGTTGTCGCGGGTCAAGGGGCCAAACGCCCCTCCCCTTCCCCTTCGGCCCACACACACACACACTATCAACAGTGTCCAAAAAAGAAGCTACAAAAGTCTAAGACGAACCGTAGGAGGTGTAACTCTGCTACATCATGGCAAAGCTACATTCAACTATGCCAGAAAGCGGGGGAGGGGATGGGAGGGTGGGGGATGGGGGACTGGGGGGGGGGCTGGGGCTGTGGCTGCTCTTTGTTTTTTAGTTTTTCTACGAGAGGTTGAGATTGATATGATAGTATATGGTACTGAGGTTGATGGCCTTGCGCCACACACACACACACACACGTCGGCACAGTATAATATAATAATATAAAACACGACCGCAAGTTACTCGACTCCATACCCGGCAGTTCCCTACCTGTGGGGGCCGAGGCCCACTGCTGGGCCGTTAGGATATTGCAAGAGGCCCCCCCAAATAATTGGAAAAAAAAAAACACTCAAATGTTTTCTTTAGAATCTTGAACTAGTTTTTTCACAAGGGAAAGCCCTGCTTCATCACACAAGGCCGTAGTGAAAACAGCAGGTCTACAAGCACACAACAGCGTTGTGTGCTTGTAGATCGGCTAGTTTAAATCATTTCTTAAAATGATAAATACAAAACCAACCGGTTTTGAACATACAAGGTTTTCACTCGACAACGACGATATGTTCCACCGGATCCAAACCGAAACACAATCGATTGATCGTCAACATTATACACTTGCTCCAAACGCGGCAAGTTAGCTATCAAGTGTTCAAATGGATGTGTTTTTATAAGTGGGCTCCGATCAAGACAAGGCTGGGAACCACCGCTAGGCGAGGGAGGCCCGAAGGGAAAGTGGTCAATATGAGCTGCATTCAACCGTATATGAATTAGTCAGAGCAGCTATTATAGACCACCGTGTGTAATTAATGTACATCCACATCTGTGCTGCTGGAACCTATACAGTATTAGACTGTTATTATACCAGCTATACAGTACTAGTCAGTCAGTGGAGGCGCACCACACCTCGCACTGGCCGTGTTGTGTGTCTTCTCAGATTAGAAATTAGAGAAAAGGGAGATAGATAAGGACATGACATGAGCGACATGTGAAAAGGGGGGAGTATTGCTAAAGGTCAAACAGACAGGCATCAGATTGGCCGTGATAGCATGGCATTCCGACTGGACAACCTACTGTCCTATATAAGCCACAGATTGTAACTGGAAATATTTCACAGTAATGTCTTTCAGTCTCGTTTTGGCCAAGAAGGTAACAATCAATGCTGGAACTCACTGCTTACAGTGCATCCCATCATGCCCATAGAGTAGCCACACAGCCTCTGATCAAGGTGGTGATGATGGTAAATATGTTGGAAAGATCGAAGTGTAAATTTCACTGTGAGAGTGTACAAATGGACCCATGATCCATTGTCACACTCTGAGAGTCAAACCGACACCGATGATCTGACCGTTGAGTCGAGCGTTTCGGTGGGTGTGTGGAGCGTGTGATTGTGCGGCAGCGGCAGGTACAAACCGTGGCACGCGCGTGTCCGGACTAATGTGATGGCCAATTTGTGCTTTGTAAAAATCCATCGCCTTCGTATTGGTTCCAGTGTCTGCCAAGCGGGCCTAATTAAAATGACATAAAAAGGGGTTTTACAGTACGCTGCGCTTGGCTCGGCTCATAATTCCTTCTGGCGAGGTGTCCCGACCGTCCTAAAAAAGTCATACATCTGGTACGACGTAATGTGCTGCAAAACAAACACTCTGCTCTGAAACCAACCTCCTTGTGCCGCCCGTCCCCCCCCTTGCACACTAGCTTATTTGAATATTATGCAGCCATCTAGTGCCAATTATTGATATTGCAACCAATCATCTTGCCGGGGTCCACTCACATGATGGAGGGTTATGTATTGCTCATGTATGGGAGGGGGGAGGGGGGGTAAAAAGAAATAAAAGATGATGGTGCTGCAGAACAGCGACAAGAAGCCAACCACTCCAAAACCAATCTCCCTTAAAAGCTTGTGAGTAAAAAGTTGGCAAACATTTCCATCTTTTTTCTTTTTTTTTTTACTTTGCTTCCCTGAAGCGCTCTCGTCCCGCTCCTACACAGCAGCAGCCACAGCCCCCCCTCCTCCCTTCTGCTTATAACACTAACACACAGAGAGAGCAAGACATACTGTAGATAGATAGAAGAAAGCAAAGAACAACCCAAACAAACAGAGCATTTAGGAGTAAAAGATCAGAGTAAGAAAGAAAACGAGAAGAAAATGCAGAAAAGGAAAAGATAAACAATCTGCTACATACTGTCTCTCTTATGTTTTGTTGATCTTATTGGAGTTTTTTTTCTTCCAAAGTCCAAAGTCCAATGGTCAATCGTGTGTGTGTGTGTGTGTGTGTGTTTGCGTGCGTGCGTGTGTGTGTGCGTGCGTGCATTCCTGCGTTGAGTGTGTGTGTGTGTGTGTGTGGGGCGCCGTCTCGTCTCAGCCTCCGACAGGCAGGAGTTTTTGTTTGTTTTGAGTTTTCTTTTTGTTGTTTTATTTCCTATTAAATCTTAGTGAATAAAAGTTTTTTTTTCTTCTTCTCGTAATAAAACGTGACAATCGTGTAGTCAGTGTGGATGGTCCTGGGTTAGAGCTCCATGGGGCGTGATGTTGTGTCATGAGGTCAAAGGTGAAGTGTCACTGTCCTCGTGGCCCCTGTTTAGAGCGATGACAAGGTCGGACAAGAGTGCATTGCTTGCTTATATATGTATACGTGTGTGTGTGTGTGTGTGTGTGTGTGTGTGTGTGTGTGTGTGTGTGCGCGTGTGTGGGTGTGTGTGTGTGTGTGTGTTAATTTACAAAAAAGGAGTAGAAGAGAAGAAAAGGGGGAAAGGGGGACAGTCTCTCCAACGCAGCGATGCAGTTAGCAGCCGATCCAGTTCAAAAATACGCGATGTTCGACATACTGTAGCATACTGTAGCTCTCGGCCGATAGGGAGCAAACAAGTCTGTGGACCAATCGTGTTTGATCAGACCCCAAAAAACGAGGGAGTGGGGCGTGTGTGTGTGTTTGTGTGTGTGTGTGTGTGTGTGCGTGTGTGTGTGTGTGTGTGTGTGTGTGTGTGTGTGTGTGTGTGTGTGTGTGTTCTCAGAGCCGGAGGGAGGGAGGGAGACGTTTCGAGCGTGTGCCTGCGTTTAGCGCGTGTCTTGTCTTGAGTGTTTTGTTCGTGTAAACATGACATCATTATAAGCCCGATTTATACCCCGCCGCACGGCGGCGTCGCGTACCGGCCATAGCAGATCTACAAGCCCGCAACACGTCGTGTGATGCGCCCGTCTTACGGGCTTGTGGGTCCCGCTGCGGTCAGCCGCCGCGGCGCCGTCGCGCGCCGAAGCATAAAGTAGGTATAACTCACAGGTCAGGTAGATTCTACTCGTTTTATCCACAGTTGTGACTCGGGGAGGAGAGGAGGACAGAAGATGACATCACAAGGCTCAGCTCCGAGCGCAGGAGAGTTCCGGAGGCGCCTCCGTCGCCCCCCTTCCCGGGGAAGACGACGCGGCCTCCCCTTCGCTCTCGTTGTGGAGACGGACGTAGGTGTGGCGCCGCACCGTCGCCCTCACCAGGACGCGCACCAGGGAGCGCCCGGTGCCGCCGACGCCGCCGCCCACGGCGGTAACGGCGGAGATGGTCGACAGGCGGCCGGCTGCGGTCAACGTGGCATCAACGTCATCGTGGTCGTCAAGGTCGTCATTATCGCTCCTGGCTCCGCCGCCGCTGCGGCACAGACGCCGGCGGTAGCAGCTCGCACTTCTCCCTCTCTCGTGTCCCCCTGTCATACCTCGCTCTCCAGGCTGGAGAAGTGTGCGGAGCCCCGGCGGGAGCACAGGCTCTTGGCTTTAAGCGGCAGGTGCGGGGAGTAGAAGCGCGGCGGCTGGGGCACCGAGCGCAGCCGCTGGTACTGGAGCTTGGCGCTGGCCTGGCCCTGGGCGCCCGAGCCGCCCGGCGACGCCGTCGAGGCCGAGGACGGGGGCGGGGCGACGGGCAGGGGCAGGGAGGACGGGGACCCGGAGGGTGGCTGCTGCGGCGGCGAGGGCGAGGGCTGCGGCGGGTGCGGCGAGAGGTCGGCGGTCTGCTGCGCGGCGAGGCTGAGGTTGGACTGGCTGCCCGACTTGGCCTGCAGGGCCGAGTCGGGCTTGGGCGGCAGGGGGGGCCCGAGGGGCCTCGAGACGCCCCCGCTGAAGCTGTGGCAGTGGGGGAGCAGCTCCTCCTGGCTGCGGGATAGCGTGGTGGCGGTCGACCCTCGCTTGGAGCGCGAGGCGGCGTGCGGGCGGGCGTGGGGGGGGTGCGGGTAGGGGTGGGGGTGGGGGTACAGGCTGCATGAGCACAGGGTGGCGCCGCCCGCCGCTCTCTCCTCGTCTTCTGGCCCCTCGTCTCTGTCCCGCTTGGCCTTGCCGCTCTTCCCCCACTTCTTGTCTCCCTTCATGGGGATCTTGTCCATGGACCAGTACCTCCCGGGCCGGGGCCAGGGCCAGGGCGGGAGGCGGGGGCCAATGGGAGGACACCAGCCCCCCGCTCCCGCCTCCCGACCCCCAGCCCACGCCGGGCCCCGAGCTCCACAGGTCCACCCCGGCCCAGCCCTCCGCCGCCCGCGTCCCCAGCAGGGAGTCGTCGCGGCTGTTGATGCTGCCCCCCTTTCTCTCTGGACGGGTAGGTGCCGAAGAACCAGCCGCCTCCTCCGATGCCCCCGATGCCCGCCGCGCTCCCCCGGGCCCCTCCCTCCCAGTACCTCTCGAAGCGCCCAAACTCCCCCGACGACTCCTCCTCGTCCGAGTAGCTCTCCTCCGCCCGCGCCCTGTCCCTCTCCGACTCGGACGCGGCCCCCCGGCCTCCTCCGGCTCTCCTCGCTCCCCTCTCCTCCGCCCGCTCCCTGGCCCGCACCCGCTCCCTCGCCTCCATCTCCTCCTCGTCGTCCTCCTCGTCCTCCTCCGAGTCCACTCGTGGAAGGGCAGCCCTCCCC